>NC_091752.1:22468543-22766043 GCF_043380555.1 Nothobranchius furzeri | reverse complement strand
TTTTTCTTCATCACAACAACTTCTCTTCCTCCAGAGATCATATGTTCAAAGGTTGAAGTTGATTCGACGAAAAATGCCGAATAGGTGATTAAAACTAAGTTTTGCGTTTTTTGAGATCTAGCAAAAAATCTAGTTAGGCGGAAATGGGCGTGGCCAATACAAAAAAGATGCAGAATCATCCAAGGATCATGTCCATATAACGTTTTTTGACTGTAGGGCCTATGGTTTGGGAGCTAGTAGCTCAATCGTATTCACCTCCGCAATAGCGCCACCTAGGTGACTCGGGCTCCAAATTTTCGAACCTGAGTAGCGGTCAGGATTTTCTATCAGACTGACATATCAGATTTTTCCTGGCAATTTCAGGCTCTTGCCCCCATACAGTATTAGCGGAGAAGAAGAATAATGAAAAATCCGTAGAAAAACAATAGAGTTCCAATGCCCTTTGGGCTTGGAACCCTAAGGAACCCTAATAATGCAACAGTCGCATTTCTGCAGCTCCGGGGTTACTCCAGCGGTTAGAAGATCTTTTAATTACTGACAAGAGCCACATGCTCCAGTTGTAGGCAAAATGTATGTTTCATTTAATAGATTTTTCCAAAACATTAGCTTTCCCCAAAGTGGAAATTTTTTTTTAATGAGAAGTGCACAGAACACAGTAAATAGCCATTAGACTTAGTTTAATGGCTCCCACATGCTTACTGTGTTTATGAGGGGTGTGACTGAGCGACGGGGAAGGTGTGTGTGGTATGTTTGTGTGTGGGAGAGATGAAAAGACAGACCATCTCAAGTTTTCCTCACATTCTTTTCAATGAGTGACAAATGGCTACTGAAGATAATGGTCATCTTTTACGCTGATTTTATGATTTTTAGATTAGGTTGAACCACCTTCATCGTCTCCTCCTCAACAAAGATTCTGTCATCAGTTACTTCACAGAGTCATGTATCTGTCCTCTGGTCTGTCTCTTCCCCTCTGTCTCAACGGTCATCAGTATTATTGTTTGGGCATTACATGTGGAGCCAAACAATCAGATGGCTGAGACTCTGTGATCACTTCCTTTGTTTCATCTTACTCCTGTTCATCACAGGGAATAAAAAATAAGTTGTTTAAAAGTAAAAAGCAGAATAATCGCTAGATTTCTTCCTCCCTTCTGTTCCTCCACGGAGGTCTTTACACCCACTCCGGTAATTCACGCTGTAAACTCCACTGTCAGATGTCTGATGTGTGTTTAATGGATGTTGGTGAGGCATCAATTAAGTTAATTGTAGATCATTGAGATAATTTCAGTTATTTAGAAAACCCAAGCTTTCCTAGATGTTACGAGTGTGGGGGATTTGAGTGAAGACTAAGGGGTGGTTAGCCTCAAATACAGCTCCGTGCCGCGGGACGACCTTTATGGGTTTTACTGGGAGTAATGACGGTGATGATGAGGTGTCGGAGCTGATGATTGTTTTAGTGAGCTGAAATTCCTTTTGTTTTAAACAGAGACGACACTGTGTAGTGGTTTAGTTAGGAGTCTGATGTCTCCAGCTCAGTGCCACCTGTTGTATCTGTTGATTTATCAGACTTTGCAAAAAGAAGAGAGAATTGGTTTTAAGCAGAAACATGACAGCTGCAGAAGGGTTTTATTGCCATATGTGCGAGAAATGACAACATTATGAAATTCGCTGAGGTACTTGGTGCAAAAAGAAACATCAAATAAGCAATAAACAAATATAGGAAGAATACAATCCTGATAAAATAATAATATAAAGTGGCAATAATCAGAGGAACGGCTATTATATACAAGATAGTGTAGATACTGATCAGAGTGGATCAGTTTAGGTACAAACACAGCATAGGGTCATGTCACTGATAGGAGTGGACAGCCCTAGAATTGTCCTAGGATAGGTGATGCACTTGAAATTTTTAGTCTTTCAACATTTTGTGCAATAACCGACTGAGCTTTTATAAATTAGGCTTGATATATTTTTTCTTCCACATTTTTCATTCACAAATTAGCAAAAGGGAGCATTACCATGTAGCAGCGTAACAGTGGTGGATACAGATATACAGTACATTTTTATGACAAATTCATTTAGGCTTTTTATGCTATTTGTAAATGTTTTTAGAAGTATTATGGCCACATACAGGTCCTTGTCAAAAAATTAGCATATTGTGATAAAGTTAATTATTTTCTGTAATGTACTGATAAACATTAGACTTTCATGTATATAACCGTAGATTCATTACACAGAACTGAAATAGTTCAAGCCTTTTATTGTTTCTAATATTGATGATTTTGGCATACAGGTCATGAAAACCCAAAATTCCTATCTCAAAAAATTTGCATATCATGAAAAGGTTCTCTAAACAAGCTATTAACCTAATCATCTGAATCAACTAATTAACTCTAAACACCTGCAAAAGATTCCTGAGGCTTTTAAAAACTCCCAGCCTGGTTCATTACTCAAAACCGCTATCATGGGTAAGACTGCCGACCTGACTGCTGTCCAGAAGGCCATCATTTACACCCTCAAGCAAGAGGGTAAGACACTGAAAGAAATTTCTGAATGAATAGGCTGTTCCCAGAGTGCTGTATCAAGGCACCTCAGTGGGAAGTCTGTAGAAAGGAAAAAGTGTGGCAGAAAACGCTGCACAACGAGAAGAGGTGACCAGCCCTGAGGAAGATTGTGGAGAAGGACCGATTCCAGACTTTGGGGGACCTGCGGAAGCAGTGGACTGAGTCTGGAGTAGAAGCATCCAGAGCCGCCATGTACAGGCGTGTGCAGGAAATGGGCTACAGGTGCTGCATTCCCCAGGTCAAGCCACTTTTGAACCAGAAACAGTGGCAGAAGCGCCTGACCTGGGCTACAGAGAAGCAGCACTGGATTGTTGCTCAGTGGTCCAAAGTACTTTTTTTAGATGAAAGCAAATTTTGCATGTCATTCGGAAATCAAGGTGCCAGAGTCTGGAGGAAGACTGGGCACAGGGAAATGCCAAAATGCCTGAAGTCCAGTGTCAAGTACCCACAGTCAGTGATGGTCTGGGGTGCCATGTCAGCTGCTGGTGTTGGTCCACTGTGTTTTATCAAGGGCAGGGTCAATGCAGCTAGCTATCAGGAGGTTTTGGAGCACTTCATGCTTCCATCTGCTGAAAAGCTTTATGGAGAAGAAGATTTTATTTTTCAGCACGACCTGGCACCTGCTCACAGTGCCAACACCACTGGTAAATGGTTTACTGACCATGGTATTATTGTGCTCAATGGGCCTGCCAACTCTCCTGACCCGAACCCCAGAGAGAATCTGTGGGATATTGTGAAGAGAAAGTTGAGAGACGCAAGACCCAACACTCGGGATGAGCTTAAGGCTGCTATCGAAGCATCCTGGGCCTCCATAACACCTCAGCAGTGCCACAGACTGATTGCCTCTATGCCACGCCGCATTGAAGCAGTCATTTCTGCAAAAGGATTCCCGACCAAGTATTGAGTGCATAACTGAACATAATTATTTGAAGGTTGACTTTTTTTTAATTAAAAACACTTTTCTTTTATTGGTCGGATGAAAAATGCAAATTTTTAGAGATAGGAATTTTGGGTTTTCATGAGCTGTATGCCAAAATCATCAATATTAGAAACAATAAAAGGCTTGAACTACATCATTCGTGTGTAATGAATCTAATATATATATGAAAGTCTAATGTTTATCAGTACATTACAGAAAATAATTAATTTTATCACAATATGCAAATTTTTTTAGAAGGACCTGTATTATGCAAAATCTTCTCCATTGTTTTACGCTAACTCGTGGGTTTCTACAGCCTCTATAAACACTCCAAATGTGAAAAAAATACAACAGTTTTTTGTCCATGTTTTGGAGCAAGAATTATTTTTTTTTTTTTTATTTAACCTAGGAATGGTCCCATTGAGATGAAAACTTTTACAAGAGAGTCCTGGCCAAGAGGCAGCAAAACAGTTATAAAAGTTAAAAAAATTTTCAATTTATTAAGAATTATGTGGGATGCGCAGTGGCACAGTGGTTAGAGCTGTTGCCTTGCTTCCCGGCCTGCGATCTTTCTGCATGGAGTTTGCATGTTCTCCCTGTGCATGCGTGGGTTCTCTCCAGGTTCTCCGGCTTCCTCCCACAGTCTAAAAACAGGACTGTTAGGTTGATTGGTCTGTGTGTGTGTGTGTGTGTGTGTGCATGATTGTTTGTCCTGTGTGTGTCTGTGTTGCCCTGCGATGGACTGGCTCTCTGTCCAGGGTGTAACCCGCCTGATTGCCCATTGACCGCTGGAGATACCACCCCCCCACCCCCCACGACCCTACGTGGACAAGCGGGTTCAGAAAATGGATGGATGGATAAGAATTATGCGCTTTAAATAAGCCCTGCTTATGATGTCACAAATGGGATAATTACAATAGAACCATCAATTCATGTGCAGGAGAGAGCCACTGCTGGAAGAGCAGCAGCTCTGCTATGAACCCCTCCCAGACAGCTGAGCTTCTCTGCTTATATGCGCCCTGAGCGAGGGATGGGTGGGCGTGGCCAGCTCCAGCTTGTTTTCTTAAAGGGATACTATGTAAGTTCTTTGTATTTTTAAATAATTTGCTTGAGCCAGCATGTGCTAAAATGACCATTTACAGGGTTAACAAATAGTCACTCGGACCCCCACTGGCCCCTGTGGCCAGAATATTGCACTTGCAATTTCTGAGTGGCGGGCTGCTTCCCTGTGAAGTTGAGATGACATGCCCATCGCTGCTGTCTGCATCCAGCATGTTTCCTGCATGATTCAGATCATGAACACTGCTGATATGTTTAATTTAGTGACTTATTATTCCTGTAGAAACTAATGAAGGCTGGGAGACATTTCAGCAGTTAGATTAAGGTGTTAAAAAGGTGAATGCACAGCGAGGAGATAAGTTTCACTTTTGGTTCTACTAAACAGACACCAGGGGGTGCTAAGTGTGCCTTTAAAGTGACCATGAAATGACTCATTCTGGAAGGTGTTAAAACTGTCAAGAACAAAACTAGTGACGGGAAGTTCAATAACGAATCACATTTTTTGAATGGCTCTTCAAAGGGAATGTTCAGAGCCGAGTCCTTGTAGAGAACTGTTTATCTTGTCTTCCAGGAATATACCCTAGTATATAAATGTTAACATATGCACCTGATAGAGAAGGCAGATAAGTGGCAGACACGCTGCTATTGCTAATGTCATAGAGTTAGGGGGTTTTAGGAAGGTCTGGTATTATTACTGAAAACCCAACGTGGATCCACACAGCAGAAATGAACACATTATTTTTATGAGTTCAGATTAAAGGTTTGGAACACAGAAAAAACATTATTAATGATTATTTCTGATTATAATCGGTCACTCTGAATTTTTCTTGCAACCCGAACATGAAAACAGTCTCCTACACTATCTCCTGCATTGGCTTCTAATAGAAAATAGATAGAAAATCCTGACAGATCTACATTGCACTGTCACTGAATGTTCATGGACTCATCCATCTTAACTTGTGGACGGGGAAGGGTGTTGTAGGTTTAGCAGCCAGGAAACAGCAGAGCTCAGCCAGCAGAAGCTAACAGTTAGCATTAGCAACTCAACCACACAGCAGAAGGTCCTCCAGGCTTGTGTTATTTATGGAGATAAAACATCCAGAGCAAACAGAATTAGTGGTAGAGTCCCGTTGCTGTTAGTCAGTCTGAAGTAAGATGTCCAAATATCAGGAAATAAGACTCCATATCCTGCCGTGTTGTGCCACTCTCTGCTGCAGACTCACAGATGACATACTCACCATGGTGAGTCCTTCTCTGGTTTAGAGGGCCTTCACACCATCTACAATACTGCTGCTCTTTTTTTCTGTTGTATCATCAAAATTAGCCCGTTAGTGAGCTCTTCTATTGACGCCATGTTTATTTCGGTTGTACCCACAAACCCGTCTCTCTATCCTGTCTGAGTTCTCTAGCACACCCCCTAGTGGAACACTCCAGTACTACATGTGTCATGCATCGACATATATACTGGACAATTTGTGTCCATTAGTGCTGTACGATACTGCAAAATTAGGTATCGATCCGATACCAAGTAAATGCAGGGGCCTGTATCGCCGATACCGATACCGATACTTTTTACTACTAGTCTAGTACCATCTAGTTTTGTGGGATTTATTAAGAGAACACATCATCAATATGTCATCAATATGAGAATCTTGTCTGAAAACTCAAGTTTTATTGATTTACTTGATTATTTTGTAAGTTTTCCTTTAATAAATCATGTGTATGATAATGATAAAATACAAGAAACATTTTCAGGCAAATACATTTTTTATTAGGAAACTGAAACTAGTTTAAAAATGGTTAACAAACTCAAGATTTTTTTTCTATTTGAAATGCACAAAACTGTGCAAACAATATATATCAATATAATATAAGAAACTACCCCAACTGGCTTTCCATCTTTCTGCACTCCTGTGTCCTAAAGTAAACCCTGAGGGGACCCCCCACCCCCACCCCCACATGTTGAGAACTACAGGATTTTGTTTAGAAACAATAACATGTTCACATTTTCCCCTTTCATTGAACTTCTCACTCAGTAACTGACCTGCCTTGGAAAAAATCCTTTCTGCTGGTACAGAAGTTGCAGTTACAGCCAGGTGTTTTTTTTTTTTTTTGCAAGCTTGCTCAGAGAGGGGAATGTTGCCTGATTTGCTTTCCACCAAAGTAGTGGGTCTGCATCTCTTGATATTTGCTTCTCTTCTGGGTAACGGCGTATTTCAATAAGTGTGTCAGTTCCAGATGTCCGATGTTCCTGAGATGCAAGTACTTGGGAATCAAATTCAGTCCATATCCCACATTTTGCTACAGGTGAGCTTGAGGCAGAAGCAGGAGCAGCTACTGAGACAGAGCTGGTGTCCAAAGTTGTGCATGTTTCAGGCGCTGAGGTCTGGTATACTGCCTGCATTTCAGTGATTAGTTGTTTTTTCAAAGCTTCAACATTTGCCATGTCACAAAACCCAAGGTTTTTAAATCTTGGGTCCAGAAATGTGCTGACAGCAAGACCATAAAAGGTTTCAATGGCTCGGAAACAGTGCTGGCATTGGGATGACCGTTCAGCAGTTAGCTTGATAACTTGGAATTCATGGGTAGCAGTTGATTTCCGAAGTAATGTAACCAGTGGTATCACTTTTGAAACTGAAGCATGTTTCTCTGTTGATATTGTAACGTGATGAACAATATCTCTTTTGTGACTTCTTCAAATGGTCTCAGGGCATCAATGGAGAGACTAACCTTGGACCATTCTTCCTCACTCAAGCACAATAAGTTCTTTCCACAAAGACAAAGGGATGTAGTAACAGCTTCTTTTTGCTCAAGTAATCTTTCAAACATGTAGAAGACAGAATTCCACCGTGTTTCAACTGACTGTATCAGTTTATGTTCTGGTAACTTCAGTTGTTTCTGAATGTCTTTGAGCCTCTCAGCTGCTCTTGTGCTGTGGTGAAAGAGAGCTACAATAGCACTACATTTCCTCTGGATGTCAAGAAGATCAGGGAGAGCCTTAATGGAATCTTTTACCACTAAGTTCAAGGTATTGGCAAAACATGGATAATGAGCCCAACCTGCTTTGCGTACAGCAGCTACCATATTGCTCCTCCTTGAACCGTCACCTTATCGTGGTGGAGGAGTTTGAGTGCCCTAATGATCCTAGGAGCTATGTTGTCTGGGGCACTTAGTGCCCCTGGTAGGGTCTCCCATGACAAATTGGTCTTAGGTGAAGGGTGAGACAAAGAACGGTTCGAAGGATCTTTCATGGCGGTTAAAACGAAGAGTCGGAGTACCCGGCCCGGAGGGTTACCGGGGTCCCACCCTGGAGCCAGGCCTGGGGTTGGGGCCCGTGAGCGAGCGCCTGGTGGCCGGGCTTTCGCCCATGGGGCCCGGCCGGGCCCAGCCCGAACCGGATACATGGGCTCGTCCAACTGTGGACCCACCACCCGCAGGAGGAACATGAAGGGTCCGGTGCAATGCGAATCGGGTGGCAGACCAAGGCGGGAGCCTTGGCGGTCCAATCCCCGGACAAGAAAACTAGTTTTTGGGACATGGAACGTCACCTCGCTGGCGGGGAAGGAGCCGGAGCTTGTGGCAGAGGTTGAGCGGTACCGGCTAGATATAGTCGGACTCACCTCGACACATTGCATTGGCTCTGGAACCCGAGACCTGGAGAGGGGTTGGACACTCTACTTTGCTGGAGTTGCTCCGGGTGAGAGGCGGAGGGCTGGGGTTGGCTTTTTGTTAGCCCCGAGACTCTCTGCCTGTGTGTTGGGGTTTACCCCGGGGGACAAGAGGGTAGCTTCCTTGCGCCTTCGGGTCGGGGAACGGGTCCTGACTGTTGTTTGTGCTTATGGGCCAAATATCAGTTCAGAGTACCCACCCTTTTTGGAGTCCCTGGGACGAGTGCTAGATAGTGCTCCATCAGGGGACTCCATTGTCCTGCTGGGGGACTTCAATGCTCACGTGGGCAATGACAGCTTGACCTGGAGGGGTGTGATTGGGAGGAACGGCCCACCTAATCTGAACTCGAGCGGTGTTTTGTTATTGGACTTCTGTGCAAGCCGCAGTTTGGCCATAACGAACACCATGTTCGAACATAAGGATGCCCACCGGTACACTTGGTACCAGGGCAGCCTAGGTCACAGGTCGATGATAGATTTTGTAGTCGTATCATCTGACCTGCGGCCGTATGTTTTGGACACCCGAGTGAAGAGAGGGGCGGAGCTGTCAACTGATCACCACCTGGTGGTGAGTTGGATCAGATGGCAAGGGAACATGCCGCGTAGACCTGGCAGACCCAAACGCATAGTGAGGGTCTGCTGGGAACGCCTGGCAGAAGAACCTGTCAAGACAGTCTTCAACTCCCACCTCCGGCAGAGCTTTGACCACGTCCCGAGAGCAGTGGGGGACATTGAGTCCGAGTGGGCCTTGTTCCACTCTGCGATTGTCGAGGCGGCTTTTGCTAGCTGTGGTCGTAAGGTGGCCGGTGCCAGTCGTGGTGGCAACCCCCGTACCCGCTGGTGGACACCAGAGGTTCGGGGAGCCGTCAGGCTGAAGAAGGAGGCCTACAGGGCGTGGCTGGTCTGTGGGTCTCCGGAGGCAGCAGACAGGTACCGGATAGCCAAGCGGGGTGCAGCAGTGGCAGTTGCCGAGGCAAAATCTCGGGCATGGGAGGAGTTTGGTGAGGCCATGGAGAAAGACTATCGATCGGCTCCAAAGAGGTTCTGGCAAACTGTCCGGCGCCTCAGGAGAGGAAGGCAGCAACTCGCTCACACTGTTTACAGTGGGGATGGGGAGCTGCTGACGTCAACTGAGGCTATAGTCGGACGGTGGAAGGAATACTTTGAGGAGCTCCTCAATCCCACCAATGCGCATTCCGAGGAGGAACCAGAGCTGGGAGGCCTGGGGATGGACTGTCCGATCTCGGGGGCAGAAGTTGCTGAGGTAGTCAAACAACTACACAGCGGCGGATCCCCGGGGGCGGATGAGGTTCGTCCTAGGTATCTCAAGGCTATGGATGTTGTAGGGCTGTCATGGTTGACACGTCTCTACAACATTGCGTGGTCATCGGGGGCAGTTCCTAGGGAGTGGCAGACCGGGGTGGTGGTCCCCATCTTTAAGAAGGGTGACCTGAGGGTGTGTTCCAACTATAGGGGGATCACACTCCTCAGCCTCCCTGGAAAGGTCTACGCCAAGGTACTGGAGAGGAGGGTCCGATCGATAGTTGAATCTCAGATAGAGGAGGAGCAATGTGGTTTTCGTCCTGGCCGTGGAACTGTGGACCAGCTCTATACCCTTGCAAGGGTGATGGAGGGGGCATGGGAGTTTGCCCAACCAATCCACATGTGCTTTGTGGATTTGGAGAAGGCTTATGACCGTGTCCCCAGGGGCACCCTGTGGGGGACGCTCCAGGAGTATGGGGTGGGTGGCTTTCTGTTAAGGGCCATTCAGTCCCTTTACCAGAGGAGCGTGAGTTTGGTCCGCATAGCCGGTAGTAAGTCGGACCTGTTCCCAGTGAGGGTTGGACTCCGCCAGGGCTGCCCTTTGTCACCGGTTCTGTTCATCACTTTTATGGACAGAATTTCTAGACGCAGCCGTGGTGTGGAGTGTGTCGAGTTTGGTGGCAGGAGAATCTCGTCTCTGCTTTTTGCGGATGATGTGGTCCTCCTAGCTTCATCCAGCTCTGACCTTCAGCTCTTGCTGGGTAGGTTCGCGGCCGAATGTGAAGCGCTTGGGATGAGGATCAGCACCTCCAAATCTGAGACCATGGTTCTCGACCGGAAAAGGGTGGCTTGCCACCTCCGGGTCGGGGGAGAGGTCCTACCTCAAGTGGAGGAGTTTACGTATCTCGGGGTCTTGTTCACGAGTGAGGGTAGGAGGGATCGGGAGATCGACAGGCGGATTGGTTCGGTGTCTGCAGTGATGCGGACGCTGAGCCGATCTGTCGTGGGGAAGAGGGAGCTGAGCCAGAAAGCCAGGCTCTCGATTTACCGGTCGATCTACGTCCCAATCCTCACCTATGGTCATGAGCTTTGGGTAATGACCGAAAGAACGAGATCGCGGATACAAGCGGCCGAAATGAGTTTCCTCCGTAGGGTGGCCGGGCTCAGCCTTAGAGATAGGGTGAGGAGCTCTGACATTCGGGAGGGACTCGGAGTAGAACCGCTGCTCCTCCGGATCGAAAGGAGCCAGTTGAGGTGGTTTGGGCATCTGGTCAGGATGCCTCCTGGACGCCTCCCCGGGGAGGTGTTTCGGGCATGTCCTGCCGGCAGAAGGCCCCCGGGTCGACCCAGGACACGTTGGAGAGGTTACATCTCCAATATGGTCCGGGAACGCCTTGGGGTCCTGTCGGAGGAGCTGGTGGACAAGGCCGGGGAGAGGACGGCCTGGAGCTCCCTAATTGGGATGCTGCCCCCGCGACCCGGACCCGGATAAGCGGAGGAAGACGAAGACGAAGACGAAGAAGCTACCATATTGGCACCATTATCTTTGATTACAGCATGAACTTTGGCAGTAATGCCCCATTCATCAGTTATTCTTTTTAGTTCTGAGCAGGGGTGGACTGGCCTATCTGGCATTCTGGCACTGTCCCGGTGGGCCGCTTAGCCAAGTGGGCTGCTTGCCCAGCTTAGGCCGACACCACTCCACAGTTGGCAGAGCATTAGCTACAAGGTAACCTGAAGCTAACAGAGTTTTCCAGGCATTTTTAGCAAGAAAAACGCAGTAGAGCGATGACGTAGGAGTTGTTTTACTGCGTTAGCATGTAGCTAATGTCCCGCTGATCTCCACCCGTGGACAATGAGCAGATCTGGAAGGCCAGGGCTCCCGGTCACAGCGGTCTGGTCCTGCTTGTAATTTAACAGTCCCAGTCCATATTAGATCTCACATTCGGCCTAGAGACGAGTCCGTGGGCTGCAACACCCCCACCCCTTTCCCAATGGGGAGGGCCGACTGAGGGCCGACGATTCGTAAAAATGCCAGGGCCGAATTTTGGTCCCAGTCCACCCCTGGTTCTGAGCAATTGTTGTCAGCAGTGTGCTTTTCTGGAAAGCTACTGGTTTCTAAAACATATGCTTGCATTTGCCAGTTCCCATCAATAGCATGGCATGAGACAGTTAAATAAGCCTCTGTGGCTCTTGATGTCCACATATCAGTTGTGAGGACAACACTATTTCTTCAACACTACTAACATCCATTTCTTTTTTCACTTTTGAGCAACACTTCATACAGTGCTGGTATTTTCTCTGTCATTAAATTGCTCCTGCTTGGAATCTTGTATCTATGATCGAGTGTCTTTACAAAGTTTTTAAAACCCTCATCTTCAACCACAGACACAGGTTGTAAATCCTTCATGATCATTTCAGCAAGACTCCTTTTGATAGCCATAGCTCTTTAGGAATCTCATAGGTAAAATAAAAAATATTGAGTCATAACCTAAAACATAACATAAAACAACATAACATAAAATAAAAGGCTCCAATTATATTTTTGTGCCAAAATGGGAGGTGGCCACGACCGCCATTTTGACCGTGTCACAGGTTCCGTCAAGCCCAGACAATTCCATCAAAGGGAAAAGAGGAGGAGCTGAGGGTGGGGCTGCAAGGCTGGGATCAAATTACAACACCCAACTGAACTGAAGCGATGTAGCTACAAGCTATAACGTGGACGTGGGAGCTAAGCTAACGGTGGTAGCTACCTAGCTACAACCGAAGTTAACTGTGCACAGCACCGGAGCTTCTGAGTCAGAGATGCGCCGGGCTGACCACTGGGTAAAACCGTGTGGACCACAGAGGTTTCCATCCAAGAGCTCCACAACCCGGCAAGAGATGCGCCGAGCTGCCACTGAGGGGAGGGGACCACACTGATAGTCGGAACCCAGCTCCACCAACATTTCATATGTCAACCCATTTTCAAAAATGCAGCGTTATGTTAAATGCACTGGGTTTTACCCTATTACATTTAGATTTCATGGTTAAACAGTACATGTTAAAATCTAAGCTCAGCTCAGCAGTGACCTAAAATACATAAATACGGTATACGGTAATTTTACTTACTGAAAAAAATGAAGTGGAGACTCCTTGGACGCTCTATTAGTGCAATTAATGCCACAGAAAGTCATTTCGTCCAACAATTGCACAAACAGTTTCCAGGCGAGGCCGAGGCTCAGGCTGAGGCCTTGCCCGGAGCTAGCTCTGCAGTCATGTGGGTCTGATGCACATTAATTATTCTGAATTTTAGGCATTTAATACACTTAAACAGAAGAGTGACTAAAAAGTTCACCCCCCCTCAGAGTTGTCATGAGTGTAAACTAGATCTATTAAACCTAAAACGTGTTTTGGAACCAGGCTGTTAACATGTTTATTTCTGCTGTGAAATTGGTATTTTTAACATGGGAGTCAATGGGGATTTGCTCGCTTCTGATACCAGCCCCCAGCGGATGAGGGCGGAACTGCAATTTTTGACACTCCCTGCTTTGCTTCACATCCAGATCCGAATCATGGGGCTTGGTGTCATGTAGCAGTAAGTATGAGATCAAACGCAGTCTGCTGTCTGCACCAAGGCGAGGCGAGGTTAAACAGCAAGCATATTCCGGCCCTCACCTAACATATCGGCAGTGAACCTGTCATCCCGAAGCTGGAAACTCTGTTCTACTGTTGCAACTGCAACCTTCACCCAGATGTTGCTATGGTGTTTGTGTTACACATTCAACCTTTAACTTTCAATAATTAGAATAACATTACACAGGGACTAAAATGTCCATAATTGACATTTACAAGCAGATAAGAGTTTTTGTTTCTGCATGATAAAGATTTGTTATGATAATTAACGTTAATCATAAAACAAGTGAGTGGAGTGCCACTTACAGAGTTAATACCATGACAAAGGTCAACCTAACAGCAGATTTATGGTTGGATCTTTGCTCCTTTTCCATAGCAGAGGGAACGTTGCTTTGTGTAGGACATCGAGCTGACAGCAAAATCATGTTCAGGTAAGAAAATGTAAAATCTCATTTGTCTGTGACACAATTTTAACTGTAAGGATGAATTCAGACTTGTTTTTCACCCATAGAGTTTTTGTAAGTGTTTTGCTGTTACTTGGCGTCACAGCAAAGCCCTGGGTACGTATTGTCGCTCTGCTTTTATAGGCTCACACAAGCTGGAAACATATTTAGCTCTATTTTTCAGTGACACTTATGTTATCTGTGTTCTCTTCTTCAGAATAAACTCACAAATGAAGCTTTTGAGGATGCAGTAAGGTAAAGTGGCTATTTTCCTAAACTTAAAGAGCAAGTCACCCCCTACCGCAATCTTACTCCACTCCCACTTCCTGTTTGAAAAATGCAACAAATGCTGCTGCCTGGCAAACCAAGATGGTGGAGCCACTATTAAACTCACAAGGCTCACAACAACATTGTGACATCATAATGTACCAGCTAACGTCACAGTGTACCTCATAGCCAATAGCGATGGCAGATTTAAATTCAAAAGCAGCGCAATTTTTTCCTAAAGAAGGCACTACATTGAGTTTTATGCAGAATATTTACATTTGAACTAAGATGCACTTAAGTGCCAAATGATTGACTATGCATGTCTACAGCACGAATAGACACTCATTTATATAGTTGAGCAGCAAAAACAAGTTGATTTAGGGGTGACTTGCTCTTTAAAGTTAAAATAATGGTGAAGACGTGGATTTCATGATTTCATTTTTTAGGTCCTTACATGAGAATGGGAAGCTGTCCTGGGAAGTGGAAGTAAAACCTCCAGAGGACACTGATGGTGTTCAGTATGCGATCCATCCCGGGATGCAGATTTGGAAGAATTACCCAAATGTGAAGGAGGACTTGGAAAAGCTGCACCATCCTTCATCAGCTGAGCTTCATGCTCAAATCCTGGATCCTGCTGCAGAAGTCCCTATAAGTACCAAGATGAAACAGGAAGTAGTGGAAGATAGAGTTGGCATTGATCCAGTTTTTGCTGAAGTGGTTAAAGAACAGCCTGAGGTGGTTTGGAATGAAGACAACAAAAAATTAGGAGAGAAGTTTGCTCCATTAGCAGCTGAAGACAAAGTTGAAGTTGTTGGCATTCCCCATCAACCTGAGACAGATAAGGACGAGCTTCCATCGGGCAGCAGGAGAGCAACAAGGCTCTACCTTCAGCCCGAGGAAGACATGGATGACCTTTACCACAAAGACGTCCCCATGGAAGTCCTTCTCCAAGTCGACAGTAAAGCTGCAGCTCTTGTTGATTTGCCATTTGAGAGGAAGTACAGTGAGCCAGAGGAAGATCTGGATCCACTCTATCATCAGTGATCCTGTGATGACTCATCAGGAATGTATGTCATTAATAAATCACAGCTGTTGTTTGATTCTATTAAAACATCTGTAACGAGCAAACATATATCAGAATACACATTTCTTCATATAAAAGAATGTATTAGCACTCGTCAAAGTTTCATGCTTTATTACTTGAAGAGAAAAAAGAAAAATATAAAATCATATCTGATGTGTAGGAATCACAAATGAAACACATCACATTTACAGTTTTAATAGATTTCCCCCATTTTCTGAACACGTTTAAACATACAGCATCCAATTAAATACTCTGGAAATGCACATTTGATTGGAACAAACAATTACAATAATGACTGAGATCACTGAATTATATAGTTTATAAAAGGCATGAAATAAATATTTAAGAGGTACATAAAAATATTTGTGCTTCAATCAAGCTGCTCAGCAGCAAGAACGCCCTTCTTCAGTATCAGGTTTCCATAAAGAGCAGTTTCCCTGAAAACAATAAAAACATTCATGTTTGACAACTTTTTTTATTTTATTTATGCAGAAACGCAAAGTTTATTCAGGAACTGATACATGAAAATATAAGGTTTTATCACTAACAAATGTTGGCAATTTTACAAATGAATAAATTCAGACTGACATTTGTGAATAAAGGCTAAGAATACGCACCCTGTTGCCACAATGGCATATGTCTTCTTGGCTCGTTCATAAAAAGCAAATCTCTCCACTTTCTCTAAAGGAGCCTGCGTATAAACACAATGCACAAATGAAAAACAAAACAAAAAATTAACTTATATATATATGATGATGATGGTAGATATTAAAATCTACACTAGCTGCCTTTAAACATTCAGTGGGGTCCTACGTGAGATCCTGCCTGCTTTAGGAGCTGTGTGTATACGTCCCACACAGGGACAGCTAAACCTTTGAGTTTGTCGCTGTCCACTAGATCCATGACCGCTGCCTGAGAAAACATAAGAGGAAAACACAAAACATTATGTGAAAAATATCTAAACTCACAAAAACGTTTCAATAAGGTAACATTTGCGATGCTGTGTGTGTTGTACTGGATGAGGGACATATGTATCCAGGGGCAACAGCTTTAAAATGGCCTTTAAAAGTTGTGGGATTCCCAAACCTACAAAAGAATCACACTCAGAATAAACAAGGACTAAACACAAGGGTCACGTGACTTTTATTTCTAGGTAGGAACATACCATCAGCCCTGATCTCCTTTGGGCCAAATGCACAAACAGAAGACGCAGGAAAATTAGAATCTGCAAGCACTAGAGAATATAAAATGCTAATTAAATATAAAATAAACTCGTTAGTCATCTTGAATTTTCTAGTGTTGACGTCACAGATATGGGTTGACACAAACAGCTAATACTTTTTTCCTCTGCCATCGGTCTATTCAAATAGCAATGCCTGTGCGTGCTAACTCATGGAGTGTGTGTAAAGTTATATATCATACCCAGCTCATCGCCATGACCCATTTTCGCGAGAACATAAAGCAAATCAGGTGATAAAACAGAAGGGATTCCTTTCAGGACAACCATACTCACGGTCGAGGAGCTGACAATCAAAGATGGGGGTGAAGCAAGAGGACTGACTCCAGTAACTTCCGCCTTTGTTTGGGCTCGTGACACCTGTTAGCTAAACTTTAGACATCAAA
Organism: Nothobranchius furzeri; assembly: GCF_043380555.1. Taxonomy (NCBI): domain Eukaryota; kingdom Metazoa; phylum Chordata; class Actinopteri; order Cyprinodontiformes; family Nothobranchiidae; genus Nothobranchius; species Nothobranchius furzeri. Next base: position 22,749,541 of record NC_091752.1, on the reverse strand, counting down.
AGTAGATTAGGGGGCTGTGGCTTTATGCTCTATTGAAAATTAAGTAAAATTTCGGGTTTAAACAAACGATTTTCTAAGTTAATTCAATGACAGACCAAACAATTACGAAATTCAGAGAACCGGAAGTTATTGTGAAGCGAGAGCAGTCACTTCTCCCGTTTTTGTCTTCGTTTACGCCATAAAGGCTTTTATCACAAGACGCTTCACACGCGCAATAAATTAAAATATCGCCATTTTTCTCGTTGTTTGTTATTTTGTCATAAAGCTCTAATTTATAATCAGTTTTGCTGCTAATGTGGATATTTATCAGTATGACAGTACAAGTGCTATCAATAATAATAATAAAAACGTATATAACCAATTTTAAATATTTAACTATTGTACTTTATTTTTACTCAAATCTCTAAACCCTAAATAAAATGCTCACTTAACACATTTTGGTGAGGTTTACTGAAACTTCACAAGAACACCATCTAGTGCTCACTGATTTTAATGTACATTTCAGACAGTAAAATATCCAGTATGACTGCTTCTTGATGACTAAATATGGAGTAAACATTTGCGCTGCATCATATTAAGATAGTGTGGTATAAAGTACCCTAATACAATAATTATAGCATGTATTATGTATCTTCTGAGCACTTCATGACACACGCTGATAGCACTGGTGAAAATCATTAGCTTTATTAGTAAAACCTACACAGAAAACATACATTTAAAAAAGAAAAGGCAAATTTAATACAAGTCATCCAGACTGACTCCTGTCACACACAGGCTACACCAGTTATCAGATCAAACCTCCTCCAATCAGGCTGGACATGATTGTATTATTACACTCCAGCAGGCCAGGATTTACTGGAACTTTTTGTGCTGAATGCCAATATTCAGTCTGCTTGCTGCATTACAGTCACGATTTTTAAATTAGGAGGTGATCAGCAAACACTTTGTTTCTACTTGTCCTTGAAATGGGCTTTTCTTTTCTCTACAAAGGCAGTCATGCCTTCTTTACGGTCATCCTGTAAGGGGGAAAAGAGGAAATTAAATCTACTGTTAGAGAATCAATCTTTCCACAAACTAACAAAAAAGGCTCTTCAACTCACGGTTGCAAATGTAGCGTGGAATAAACGCTTCTCCAAGCGATTCCCCTCAGCTAAAGTCAGTTCAAAAGCTGCAGTTGCATGAAGAAGGAAATCAAGACAAAACATACAACAAAAAAAACAAACATTTGAGTTTGTAAATGACCATAAAACTCATCACAAACCTGCGTTGACGGCCTCTTTAGCCATAGTGCTGATGAGCTTTGAATTGGCAGCAATTTTCTCACCACATTTAACAGCTTCAGATACCAGCTGATCCACGGGATAGATTTTACTCACCAAACCTGGAAGCACACAAAGCCACTATGTCAGGTTTTAAAAGTAAATACATGTCAGTTTATCAGCAGGGTATCTGCAGGTTTAAGGGAGCCAAATTTAAGACTTTTTAAGACTTTTTTAAGGCCACTTTGACTAAATATAAGCTATTTTTAAATTAAATTTAAGCTATAATTTCCAGCTATTGCCTGGAACCGGTGCTAACCACGTCGCGAATGTGGGATTAGCCATCCAATTACCATTAAACTTGCACTTCCCCATGGCGCAAGCTCCCGCTAGCTTAACCAGCTAACGTGCTCATCTAAAAAAAGCCCCCTTTCACAACCAGCTGAATGTGTACGGTTCCGCTTACGCCAACATCGTACACAAAAAATGCTGAACACTAACTAGAAATTCACGAAATTTTTATAGAAATAAAATCATTTCGTTTATTGGGTCTTTGGTAATTTAAGACCTTTGGAAACTCTATTGAAGTATTATTTGTCATTTTTAAGACCTTAAATTCAGAAAAGCAAATTTAAGACGTTTCAAGGACCCGCGGATACCCTGTATCAGGACAGGTGGACTATTACAGACTCACGTAAGGATTTTTATAGCCTTTCCTGTTTACTGAAGTGTGTCTGCAATTTATTGCCACTAATTTGTTCTTAAAACATGTTTGTGTAAGCATCAGAGAGGGTTTAAATGAGAACGATCTGTTTGAAAACTTAACTTTTAACTAAACGTGACTTCTGACATCGTTGGTACCTGATTGCTTTGCCTCCTGAGCATTAATCCTGTCTCCTGTCAGTACCAATTCCATTGCCAGAGATTTGCCAACAGCGCGAGTGAGCCTCTGGGTGCCGCCCGCTCCTGCAAGCAGAGAAGTCAGAGTGGATCCAAAAACACCGGCATGGACAGAAAAACATTTTTTTGTTTGTTTTTACCAGGAATTGTGCCCAGTAGAATTTCGGGTTGGCCAAACTGAGCCTTCTCTCCTGCGTAGATGATGTCACACATCATGGCGAGCTCGCAGCCTCCACCCAGCTGGAACAAGAACAAAGATCCAGAACCAGGAGTCAAAATATTTAATGGAACTTTCACTTTTTGTAGGTTTATATGCTTTTAAAATGTTTACATTACGAAGAGCAGAAGTTCAGAGGTGAAATTAGGATTTCACTTCCTTCAACACAATAACTGTCAGATGCACAGACAGGATCAAATGTGTTTTTTAAGATTTTCAAAGCAATCTTAAATGAACTACTACTAATAATCCTGGTTTTGTTAAGATGTGTTTGATGAATACACATCCAGTAATGTGACACCTACAGCAAATCCATTAACAGCTGCAATCACAGGCTTCTTTACTGTGGACACTCGGTTCCAATGCACAAGGAAGTTTCCTCCGTAGCACTCTTGAAAGGTTCGATTTTGCATCTCTTTAATGTCGGCACCGGCTGAACAGAGAACGACAAAAGTCAACACAACCATCTGAAATGTCTGCCAACAAAAGACCAAATAAATGAATAACTGGATTTCTCACCAGCGAAGGCTCTCTCACTACCGGTGATGACAATGGCTCCGACGTCTGCATCAGCTTCAAAAGCATCTAGTGCCCTTTCCATCTCCAACATCAGACCATCACAGAGAGCGTTCAGAGCTTTGGGTCGGTTAAGCTGAATGAAGCCCACGTTGCTCTGCTCGCCTCGCTTTTCCACCAGGATATACTCATACTGACCTCCTAAAAGAAAAAGTTATGCTCAGGTCACACACTACAAGGTGCCATTTGTAAAGTCTAAGAGTCATAATTTAACAGCAGTATTTTGGATTATTTAGCCAATCACAAGAGAAATTAAAAAATAATATTTGGGAGTTAATTTTTAAAAGTCAAATTTTCATCATGTTATTCATACATTTATATATTTTAAAGATCCCACCTAGATTTTTTGTTAGCAAGCTAAATATCTAATTTAGAGTTAAATATTTATTTTACAAACTACTTTAATAATAAAATTAACAATTAAAATTATATATTTAGTATAAAAAAATATAGTTTTTAAACCAAATACTGAGCTCCAAATTAAATATTTATTTTTCCAAAAAAAATATTTAGATACCAGCTAAATATTTATTTTGGGGCTACACCTAAATATTGATTTTGCAAAGTACATGTTTAGCTCCAAAATAAATATTTAACTGGGATCTATATTCTTATTTTGGAAAATACATGTTTAATTTGGTTTGTAAACTATTTAGCAACAAATTAAATATTTAGTTAGTAAATTTAAAGTTTATTTTACAAACTAAATATTAAGGTTAGACCTGGACCTAAATATTTATTTTGTTAAATAAATATTTTACTGTAAATTAAATATTTAGCTTGTTAACTAATTATTTATTTGAGAACTTTAACATTTATAAATGAATAGCATTGTGAAAATATGACTGAAAATTTAACTCCCATTTTTTAAAATTATGGTAATTAAATAATCCAAAATACTGCTGTTAAATTATGACTGACTTTACAAATGTTACCCCATACACATACTACTACATTTTTCATTAAAAAAATATTAACTAAACAAATCAAGCAATAAATTGTTATTTATCCCCAACTGGCATGTCACATGCATTTATTTTTTGGTAAAAAAAAAACTGTTCATGCGGTTTAAATTTCTAATAAAGAAGGAAAGTTTCCTGTAACAAAAAATCCCAGTTAAATACAAGCTGCAGCGTGGTGCAGTTCCTACGTGAGGTAGTTTGTTTGCTGTCACGTTCAGTGACGCAGTTTTCTTGTCCTAAGACGTGGAGCTAAACCATGCAGCCACAGGAACAACGATTGGTTTCGGACCACAGACCTGAGCTGTAGAGGCGGCTACTGGACAGGAGAGCCGGCGCTGCTCTGGAGGACTTCAGAAGGAAAGCAGCACTTCTGCAGAGGAACGACATCATAACAAAAAAACACTGAACTATGCTTCTGGGTCACTTGCAGCCTGTGTCCTGCACTTTTCCTTCTTCGTTGTTTTTGCATTTTTGTTGTTGTATGGTTACGTTAAGTACCTCGTGGTGCTGCCGCCTGCCGTCCGTTCACGGTATAACAAAAAGTGTAGTCCCCATAGTTACCGCCTTTAATTGATATATTTCTTTCTAATGAGTTGAATGAACATTTCTGCGTTGTCCATGACATGCAAAACCAAATTTATTATTTTTGTTAACTTCAGTAGTGAAACTCGCTATTATACTCAACATTTGGTATTTTAAACCAACAATTTCGAATTTGAGGAAATACGAATGCAGGAAAGATTAAAAATAAAGGAAATATGGAAAAATATATAAAATTCGTTACATCTTGGACCACAAGAAGACAAACACGTTGCTTTGAAATCGCGAAATAGACGTGCACCTTATGAGCGCGCTGCGCGTTCTCGTCTGCGTGAACGAGCCTGCATCGCTTGCAACAATCCCCCTAAATTCCCTCCCAGTTGGTGTCAACATCAGCAAGGATAGGAGCACAATACCACAAGGTACGGAAGGTTGTCGTGTTTAACATTGCTCTGCTATGCATGCAGTTCATATGTTTCTATTTATGACGATTGACGCAGGCATCTGCTTATAGGCCAATTTGAGGCAGGATGCATGCATGCATTTGTTTGCTTTTCCTTGGAAAAAAAACGTTTAATTGATGTGACTATGTTTTTTCCCCACACATCACCAAGGCACACAATTTTTAAAACAATGGCTTCTTTTCACCAGTGTTCATTATTATATGAGAGTAGTTTGTGTTTATGGACATAGATTTGACCAGCAGCGTTTTTCTCGTGCGCAATATTTATTTTTAAGTGACCCACTTTGAAAGAACGGCCGTGTTTATGACTGATAAATTATCAGTGAAGAAATCCAGCTGCTTATCATCACTTGTTGTCACGGCAATCGATAAATCATTTAATGACATTTTGTACGTCACCTAACATCTAATGACTATATTTTTAATGGCTAAAATTCAATTCAAATGTATTTATAAAGCGCCAAATCACAACAAGAGTTGTCTCAAGGCACTTCACATAGTAAACATTCCAGTACAGGTCAGTTCATTAAGCCAGTCAGAAGTTTCCTAAATAAGGAGCCCAGCAAATTGCATCAAATCACTGACTGGTGTCAGTGTCTTCACAGCAATCCTCATTCTAAGCAAGCATGTAGCGACAGTGGAGAGGAAAACTCCCTTTAAACAGGAAGAAACCTCCAGAGGATCCTGGCTCAGTATAAGCAGCCATCCATCACGGCTCACTGGGGGATCGAGAAGACAGAGCAGTTACACGCATACACCAAAAATGTATTTTTAAATCTATATTCTCATACAGATGTCAGGGATGAACCAGGTTGTCGCGACCTGCTGGACCTGCCTTCTGCTCTCTGCCTTCCTGTGTGACCCTGCGTTGTGTAAGGGAGGTCGTGGGGGGTCCCGGGGCTCCTCTCGTGGATCTCCCTCCCGCAGCTCCACAGCTGGAACCTACCGAGGAGGAGGTGCCTACGGGGGGACTCGCTCCCGGTTCAGGGCAGCAGGGCGGACCTCCCCGGTGAGGGTGGCGAGTGCTGCAGCGGCCGGGGCAGCGGTGGCTTTAACGGCAGAGAAATGGTACGCGTCCGCCTACCGACGCAGCAACGCCGACAGCTCCGATGAGGAGCTGGATTACTTCAACAGGACCAATTACTTTGATGCACTGTTCTCCAGCTCGAGCCAACACGGGTCTGCTCTGTTTCGTGTGGTTTCGATCATCATTGCAACGTTTTCTACAACACATGGCCTCGTACTGGACTTTATACTATAATGTTGCATTTTAGGATTATTTCAGCCTAAAGGAAGGAATCTGAGAAATGACAAGTCAGTGGAACAACAAGAGACAGAACATCACTGTACTGTATGTATAAATGTGCATTACTAATATTCACTCACGTTTCACTAAATGAAGGGTGCACTTTTATCTACAGACTTTGTCCTATCCAACATATCAAAAATAAATAGCTACACATTAAAGGTGTGGAACACTGAAAAACCATTTTTAATGATTATAATCAGTCACTGAGTTTTCATGCAGGCTGAATATGAAAATAGTCTCCTACAATAGCTTGATAGAAAATAGAGAGTGAAACTCTGGGATTACAAAATCCTCACAGATCTACATCACACTGTCACCAAACATATATGGACCCACCAATCTTGACTCACAAGGAGGTTTAAGCTTGACGCATGTACATTTCACGTGGAAATAGGGTTGTCACGGTAACCGGTGTAGCGATAAACCCCGGTAAAAAAGTTGACAATAATAATAACCGTCTTGTTTTTTACAACATATATTATCTCGGTGGGTTTACCGTGGCTGCGGTGTAGGCGCGGTGACCCTTTCCAGCCACCTTAACATCTACTGAAGTTGCCGGCAGCACATGCGCACTTTGTTGTTTACAGCCAAAACTTTCTTGAAGCTAAAGCTGAAATAATGGCCAAAGGAAGAGACGGCAGGACGCGTCAAGCGTAAACCAACCTTTGGCATCCAGGAAAGAGCAGAGAACATCTCTGCTGGTAGAAGCTTACTGTTAGCATTAGCAACTCCTACAGGCTTGTGTAATTTGTGGAGATGAAACATCACAGTTGCAGAGGAAACTGAGCCAGTGGTAGTTGCTTTGCTGTTAGCCAATCAGAGGAGAGATGTCCAAACATCAGGAAAGAAGACTCCAAATCCTGCCCTACTGTGCCACTCTCTGCTGCAGCAGACTTGTCAGTGTTGATCCAGGTGCTTCTGGGCTTTCTTTGCCCCGAGTAAGGCCCGCAAGGCATTCATTCCTACCAGAGACCACTGCACATGTATTGATTCAACAATTTAAAAAAGCTCTAGAGCCTGTTTAGTTTCACTTCACTTCTACTGCCAAACTCACCTCTTATTTTATTTTAGAAGCTAAGTGAGCTCTGATGAAACTCTGCACCAATCTTAGCAGATTTTCATTGTAACTAAGCCTCATCCTAATGAGTGAAACCATGTTGGAACCATTAAAGCTGCTGTTTTGTGTTTTTTAGCTTTCAGAGAAGGATGTGAGTCTACAACCTCAGTCAGTTTTATTTTTGCTATTTTTCAGCTAAATGTTTTTTTTCCACCTGAGTTTTTTAAATCACATTCTTAAAATCTTTTTCTCAGTTACTTTTGGTTTTAAAGACTATCAGTAATTCTCACAATCATCTATTTCTTACCTTTTTCCAGCACATGGGAATTCTAACCTGCGTTTTTTCTGATGTGTTCATCATTTCCCAGGACCCCTCTCAGGAGCAACAGACTGTTCCACAGCTATAAACGCACTTGATTATAATCTGCAACACTTTGTAGTTTGTAATCATTGTCTTCATGCTAATAAACACCCTGTTTACACTAGATGGCTGACTTTTTTTTATCTATAAAGTGAACATTACTGAAGAATAAAACTTCCTTATTTTATTTACAAAAGATACAATGATCTCATTTTTATATTTTATCAAGGCAGACACAAGTACCAGAATACTCATCTGATGATGCCTAAATAAAAAAAATAAAACAGGTCAGATCAATCCAGCAATACTGGTCCCAGCTCTCCTTTCCTGAATGCTCTGATGAAATCGTAAGCTGCTGCGGAGTAGTTCGGGATGGTAACGGTGATGTTTCCTGGAGGAGAAAAACAGCTTTTAGTGCAAATATTCGGCAAAATGACGTAAAAGATGTAATAAACAAAAGTTTCTGGTGCAAAGGGCAATGAAGAAAGGGAATTATTTCACTCTTTTCTTACCCACTCCTGTAAGGGCTTTGACCTTCTGGGTCTTTCGAAGTTTCACAGCGATGCGTTTCAGAACATACTGGATGTCGTCGCTTGGCTCTGGGAGGTCGTATTTCTCCACGTAACTGCACATGAATACTCACAGAGTGAAGAATCTGGGCTAAACATGTACAAAATAATGTTTAAAGAACATAAAATTCACACCTGAAATTCCCAAGTCTGTTCAGAGAATAGAGCAGGTAGTCGGCAATAATGTCTTCACCCACTAAATGATCCAGGATAGTTCCTGGAGCAAAACATCAAATGTTTGTAGAGCACAACAACCACACACGCACACACACACACACACACGCACGCACGCACGCACGCACACACACACACACACACACACACACACACACACACCAGTAAATAAAATGCTCACCGCACAATGCCAACTTCATGCCTGTTTCTACGCTCTGAATTTTTGGAGGTAGCACTCCTGGTGTGTCCAGCAGATAGATTAAGGGTCTCTCAGACACCTGAGAACAGTGACAGACAAATTCGGTCTGAGTGTATACACGTGCACACACACACTAATAATCAGAACAGATCCACAAAACCTGTAGAAACACACCTGGATTTTAGTCAGGACCGCTCTAGTTATTCCCGGCTCTCCACCAACCCGAGATGCACGACCTGAAAGGTTGCATTAGATCACAACATTTAGATAAGCAGAAGCAACACGTCATAACATGAACAAATACTTTATACAATACCTTTTTTTAAGTGTGTTCGCCTCAGTGAGTTAATAAGCGATGACTTTCCCACGTTGGGTACTCCAATCACCATCAGGCAGTAACTTGTGTTCTGAAAGAATCGCAGAACTAGACTCTCATTCTTTGAGGACATCAACATTTAGGATTAGTGTCTTTGAGTCTAGCAGGAAACTGTGTGCTGACCTCCTCTCTGTTAAAACGAGGGCTGTTCTCAATTATTTTGACCATCATCGGTGCCAACTACGGAACAAAACAAAATGAGAAGTTAGTGTAAAACTCCTAATGACACTTTTTATTTATTTACAGTTTAAGATCCACTTTAACCTTTTTGATGTTGTCATCTCTTTGCTTTAAACAGTCAGTGAAGAGAACATTCCTCACTCCATCTTGTTGTAGTTTCTTTAGGATCCTCTAGAAGTTTGTCAAAACAAAATATGAATTTGTTTTAAAACTGACTTTGGAAAAAATAAAATCCATTAAAGCAGCAACCTGGAGTTTCCCCCTTTCAGGCACTCTGTGGGATTAGCTTTTAGAAATCCGTAAAATAATAGTCTAACCCTGTACTGTGACATAATGTAGGCAATATGTGAATTTGTTTTCTTGTTGAGACCGCCCCTGCCCCATAGAGCTCCATGCAATTTGAATTGAGCACCAATCAGCATTAACCAATATCGTTAGACATCCGCCTACATTCAGATTTCAATCCCAGAGCGTGTGCGGAAGTACTTGAACTGATGCAGTTAAGGACATTTCAGATGGACAAGGAAGTCTTAAAACCTTTTATAAACATATAAGATTAATGTGAGAATACTAATTGTTTTAGCTCTGTCGGCCGGCTAGTGGTCAGCATTCAAGAGCTAGAGGCGCTGCTGTTGGTCGTAACCATTGAAGTAGGGAGAGAGGCTTAGGGTGCAATACATTTTCTCACCTCTAGATGGTGCCCTCTGAAGAAAAAACTCCATATTTCTGCTTTAAGACATTCAAATAACAAAAATAACTGCAATGATTCAGACCTGCTTGTTAGACAGATCAGAGAGGTCCATCTTGTTTAGTATAAGCAGATGTGGTTTGACATCCAGTGTGTCCTGAAACAAAGGGTTTCTGCCAGAGAAAGGGATTTACTGAATGTTAAGAAAAGCAAAAGTCAGATCGAGATGTTAGGACCCTCTTTAGCATTTTATTCATTAAGCTCTAAGACATCTTTGAAGAAAGTATCGCTTAAATTTGTATTGATCACAGATTCTACACAATGCAAATGAAATTAAATAAAGAGCAGGAAGTACTGTGTCAAATCCCAAAGTTTAAAAATGTGGCCCATACTTTTGGATAGTTCAGTTTCTGTAAATCCTTTTTAAATCAAATAAACCAAGTTTCATAATGTTCTACCCATATGTAAAGTTTTTTTCTGTTTCTATTTTTCAGAATAAAAGCATTTTTAGATAATCTAATATGGCATTCTGATATTAAGCAACAAATACAAGATTTCTGGGGGAAGAACAGGCTTGACACTAAATTTAGGCTTCTTTCTTTTTGCAGTTATACATAACACAAAACACATATTCTATAGCAAATATATCGCATTTTAAATCAACAGAACACCCGCATCTACTTACATTTCACTTCTGACAATAGTAAATTCATTAAATGCGAGTTAAAACTATATATGTATGTCGCTGGTTAAAACCTGATTTCAGATTTATGACGACCTTCTCAAAGGTAAAAAGGATATTCTGGCATCATGTATTTCTATGATGCAGTCCACACTCTTCAGGCCGGCTTTCATCTGTTTGAGTCCTTTAAACAACACGACACCGTTACGCAGGTCTGAACGTTTACTTGACACAAGCAAACGAACATAAATGGGATAAATATATGAGGCCACTTTTATCACCTTTAGCCATGTGTCCGGGGAACCAATGAGCCACTTCCCGTCCACCGAAGTCGAAAACAGTTCGAAATTTGCCGACATTACGCAGGACCTGACACAGTTTCATGGCTACTATTATGCTAAAGGTAGTAACCAAAACAAGAATTACAAAAAACAAACGAAAATGCTACATTGGTGTCATGCTAGTGTGCTACACTGTTTACAGTCCGACTTGAATCTGTTAAGAAAATCAATCGTTCCGTTACATAGTTGGACTTCTTCGCACGTCTTTCATTCAAAATGGTACAACGCTTCCCCTGCTGGACAAACGTGTAATTACACATATCACAATTACTTCTGGGATTTTTGTAACGTCAGTAAAGAGAGGTATCACACACATTATAGCATTTTACGTTGAATTTAGCAGAAATTTATCCTTAACGCTTTGATGCATAATGGTCACTACAGTGGACAGGTACTCAAAATTGTTATTTATTTATTTTTGCAATTAAACACAGCTGTTGAAGACTTTATTGCATGTGAGCCCCTCCATTTGGACTTCAGTAAGGCAAGCCAACATATTTCATGTTCAGAATGCACGCTGTCCACTGAGATGGACATGTAATAAAGTATTTGTAAATTAAAATGTTACAAAAATATTTGTTGAAATTTGTTTCACTCACACCTAGATGAATGAAAAAAATTGTTTAAAAAATCATGGTTGAAGATCTCATAATTCTTGCATCAGAGGGTTAAAGAGCAAGTCACCCCCAAATCAACTTTTTTTTGCTGATAAACTATATAAACGAGTGTCTAATCGTGCTGCAGACACGTGTCGTCAATAATTTGGCACTTCAGTGCATCTTAGTTAAAATTTAAATATTCTGCCTAAAACTGGCAGTGTTGTGCCGTTGTCAGGTAAAAACTCTGCTCTGTATTTTAATTTAAATCTGCCACCACTATTGGTTAAGAGGTATGCTATGATGTAAACTGGTACATTATGATGTCACAATGCTGTAGTGAGCCTGTGTTTGTGTGTATTTGTTCGCAGCTCCGCCTTCTCGGTCTGCCAGGCAACAGCATGTGTTGCATTTTTCAAACATGAAGTGAGAGTGGAGTTAGACTCTGGTAGGGGTTGACTTGCTCTTTAAAAAATCGGATTATTTGGAAAGACGAGTGTTTATGTTTCTAAAGTTGAATTAAGAAAAGTACCAGAATTTAAAACACCTTAACAATACGTTTTTAGACTAGTACTTATTTGTACTGGATTTTATATTTTTCAAGATAAAAATAAATTCAAAAAAATTAAAATTGGCCAGACAAATTGATAGTTTTATATAACCGTCCATGCAATAAAACACAATATGACAGTAAAATCAGTCATCAAATATGTTGAATTTATTCTCAGTTAACATCAGTCAAGTCATAATCAGCCTGGAAGAGTAAATTATAAATCTTTCCAGAATATGATAAGCAGTAAAACACAATGTGAGCTAGTGCAACTTACTGCAAATAAAAGTTGTGAATTATAAAGATGTTTGCTCATATTTCTTACAAAAATATAAAAAATGGCCAGTTTAGCTCATAAGAATAGCAAATCTGCTACTTTAACTTAAAGTCTTGATTGAATCGTTTAAATCAGAGAAGTCATACTTCATTAGCTGCAGTCTTTTTGCATTATCAACAGAACCATAAAAATAAACTCGGATTAGGGACACTTAACAGTTTTTCTCATTTAAAATAGAATGCTTATATTTCTTTTTTTATAAATCTGATTAATTCTTCATCGGCACAACAGCATTGAATTTTTAAAGCATCGACTTTGGAAGCTCTGGTGGATTGAAAGACGAATAGTGAGAGATGAGTCTGTCAGCTTCTCTCCATCCAGTGAGAAGTGCTCCATGAACGGTGGAGAAGAAGCAGTGATGAGTTGCCTCTCCAGCAAACAACACCTGCAGGGGCTGAAAGAATATAATCAGAAAAAATAGAGGTTATTGTAAAAAACAAAAAGTAGGTACTACCTATATTAATGCTAGGATTTTACGAGAAACATCATCATTTGTTCCATTTATTATCAAAAGTTGGATTAAATACTATCTTAGATATTAAAAAAACACCCATCACAGAATTACATCCTGTTGTTTATTTATAAGAAGAAATAAACCAAAATATAGACAAAGCTGTATAAAACTAGATATTAATAAGACTTTACATAGATCATTAACATGTATGTACCTGTGCTTTTGACTTCTTTGAAGGCAGAGGTTCCATCATGTTCTCCAGGTCCTGCTCCGAGCAACCGGTTGCAAGGTGGGTGTAGGATCCACAAGTCCAGGGGTCATGAAACCACTGAGAACGCAGGATTCTCTGCGGGGTGATGGTGGGGTTCCCTGAAATCCACAAAAATCAGAGGCTGAGCTATTTAGCAGAACGCTAACCCACAACAGCATTTGGTTTTGATTTGTCAATTTACAAACGCAAACAGGAAATGAGCTTAAAGGCCCCGTGTGTGAAATTCACAGAAATCATAGTAAAAAGATCCGACTCTTTAGCACCACGCAGTTTAGAGTCGGTATTGCAGCTATTGGAGCCCCCGAGGATCAAAAAGGTTTTTTTTTAATCATTATTTAAAACTTTATTAACAAATATAACAAATACAATACAAAATCGTGTTGCTGTAAACGGCAGCATGTCATCATCTAATTCCAGCTTTCAAGTCAGCGAACAGGTTAGTTGTTTTCATCTAACTTATTTTATTAATTTAATCTAAATAGGTTTTGAATAAGAAAAACTTTTTTATGTCAGTTATGTTTGCTAATAGCAAACGGCAGCTAGTTAGTGATGACTTCTGACTACAAAAAATGACAATATTTTGTTCATTTTATTTGAGAAATGTTATATTTCTATTTGCCATTTTGGAAATATACAAGGTAGTGTAGTCTGTAATTGTTTTCTCTCCGTAAACAGAGTCAGATATCATCCGATGGTTCATCAGTGGAGACAGACAAGAGGACGAGGGAGAGGAAGAGGGCGAGGAAGAGGGAGAGGAAGAGGGAGAGGAAGAGGGAGAGGACAGACGTGTGCCAGCGCACAGAGAGGCAGAGGTGTTAGACATGCGACAGAAGCAGGGCAAGCATCCCAAGATGAAGGAGCCGAATTTGCTCAAACCAGCCGCAACGTCCCACGCACAAGAGGAAGAGGCAGAGCTGCAATAAAGTCTAGAAGATCGGCGCTTTCAAGCGCTTTCAAACTATCCCGTTTCTCAAGTTTGCTTGTAGAATATGTGTGATCCTCCATCGCTAGAAGTACGGTGTGGCTAGTTTCTTCTTCTTCTTAGTTACTTTGTCAGACTGCATGCTTACAAGGCGCACTTCTGCCCCCTGCTGTTTCTTTGAGGTTACATCATTTAAAAACGCAAACATCAAATGCGAAGCTTAATATGTTGTATGTCCCTAAAAGGTCACTGTATTTTAAGATGGCGCATGCCATATGGAGCACCGGTCTGCTTCTTTTGTCTAAAATATTAAAATATAAAGCTAATAATAATGCTTAGAATAAATGCTTGTTTGAATTATCATTAAAAAAAAAACAAATTTGAGAATGTGATACAAGAAATTTGATAACTTATAAGATGAAATATCACACATTGGGCCTTTAAAGTAACACTTGAGTTACCTGCTTCTCCCTCTACTGGTTGAAAGCGGAATTACGACTGTGGAAAACAGGCTGCTACAGGCTTTAAAGGTATAGCAATCGATGTTTCTGAATTTCAGGAACGAACCGCCCTTTCCACGTTGCACAACACTCTCCCAGCGTCGGTTTACAAGTAGCTGCGGGCCGTAATGTGTAATAAGATGCTCTAAAAATAGCATGCAGAACGTTAGCTTACCTCTCGAGCAGAAAACCAGCAACAGCGGCGTCTGTGGGGAGCAGACTGGACGGCATTAGCCTCTTCCTGATTTCCATGAGAGTGAGGGGGTGCACAGAGTACGCATGCGCAGGAAGTGAAAACTAACCCAGGATTGGCTTCACCAGAAATTGACATTTTTGCGGACCAATGGTTGATGTGATCCACCCGGAAGAAAAACATTGATTGCTATACCTTTAAGGTGTTGTGTTTAGCATGTTTTTATGAATGGATGGTTATTGGCAGTTCAGAAACAAAGAAAATAAATCAGGACTTTGCAACTTTTTTAGATAGTTTAAAACTGAAACCGACAAGTGTAGGCCACACCGACGTTAACGCCGCTCTTTGTTTTTCTAGTTCAGCCTTTATTTGCGTCGCCTCTTACTTTTGTTTCCAGAATCAGCCATAATGCCAACAAGCAGACTTCTTCTTCTTGTGCTTTTTATTGATAATCTAACTGAAAACGCTGACGGCTAGACTTTATATGGGCTACTGACACGACTGATGCCATAAAGCAGGTAGGGACCTCCCACTTGTGTTCCCACTCGAACCACCAAAGCTGTTATGTGCAGTTTCTGGTCAGCAGAGGGCGACAGCGCTGTCCCATGTGAAGCTGCTCAACTTTGTGGCTCAAGAACCTCTGAAACCAGTTTGAAAGCAATAACTTAAATGTAGTGTTACTTAAAGAGCAAGTCACCCCCTACCAGAGTCTAACTCCACTCCCACTTCATGCTTGAAAAATGCAACAAATGCTGTTGCCTGGCGGACCGAGAGGGCGGAGCCGCTAACAAATACACACAAACACAGGCTCACTACAGCATTGTGACATCATAATGTACCAGTTTACATCATAGCATACCTCTTAGCCAATAGCGGTGGCAGATTTAAATTCAAAGTGCAGAGCAGAGTTTTTACCTGACAACGGCACAACACAGCCAGTTTTAGGCAGAATATTTACATTTTAACTAAGATGCACTGAAGTGCCAAATTATTGACGACGCGTGTCTGCAGCACGATTAGACACTCATTTATTTAGTTTATCAGCAAAAAAAAGTTTATTTGGGGGTGACTTGCTCTTTAAGAATGGGAAGTAATGCTATAACTTTGGTGATGCTTCTTTGTCATTTCACAACTCACCTGTAAATCTGCGAATAACTTGTGTGACATCACGCATGACCTCTAGCTCCGACAGCGTTTCCATATACTCTGACTCGTGCCCCGCAATCCAGCCACAGAGAAGATGGCCATACCTGACATGTACACCAAAAACACAACATTTACTCAATGGTAAACACATAAAAACAAGCTAGGCAGCATTACTGAGACATCTCTAGATGTTAACCTTTCAGTGGGTTTGAGCACTGTGAAGCCAATCAGCTTCTTTATCCAGGATCTCTGTAGATCAGGGACCTGATCCACCATAGCATCCTTATCCAACACAGAACATAAGAGACAGTAGACAAATTATGACCTGTACGGGTTAATGAATACATGGTTTTGTTTGAATTTTATATTGTTCTACAGGTGGATGCTGCAACGGCTCATTTAACCTCATCTTCCCAGATCAGATGAATGACCTCACAGTCGGCATCCCACCAGGGTGCATCAAATTCCACAAATATTTTATTGTTTGTTCCAAAACCGAGCCTCTGGATGGTGTGCAGCTTGTGTAGAGGAAGAGGAGGGCGGAACAGCGTTGAATGGTGTCTTTTTAGATATCCTAATAAAACAATCATTTACACACTTCAGTGGAAAGTGGTGGCTTAAAGAAAAAAAATGCACAAATTTCTTAATAAAGATTCATGAGTACCCAGGTTAAGAAAGACTCGAGAACAATTATTATTATTATTGCATTAGAAATAACAAATATGCTTGGTTAAAGACTAATTCTCTGAGATGACCTAAAGGCACTGTTACGATGATGTGATCTGCAGGGATCCTCTCCCCGTTTTCACACTCGACCACCGCTGATGTTTTGTTCTTCTCTGCGTCGCTCCAGTGGACACACCGCACAGGACAGTTGTAGGTCACTAGACCATCAGGGAGCTCTGACATCAGGTTTTTAACCAGACCTTCAAAGCCACTGGATACAAAAATAAAATAACAAATCATCAAGTCAGAATAAAACACACCGCCTGTGTCCTGAATCAAACGGGTTGCTGCAGTACGAACTCGGGGAATGTACAGTCCTGTCCAGGCAGAGTCTTGTACTGGCCGTAGGCCCCCAGACCCACCTCGTCCAAGCTGTGGGCCCCGTTAACACAGCACTCCACCTTCAACATGTTACTGATCACACACAGATACAGGGATCTGGTAGCTGGGTCGATATATTTCCATTTCTCTGCTTCTCCCTCTTTCACCTGCAGAAAGCAACAACAAAACAAGCTCTTAAACCAGCTGTGGCTGCGAAACGTTCGCAGATAACTGCAGCTAGCAAACAATTTCCCCTAAACTAAGCAAACCTTTAAACGTATGAATTCTCCCACGCTGGCACACGGTTCTCCTTTTTGATTCTGAAACTCTGAAATTTCATCCAGGAGTTCAGCAAAAACCTCCTGAGCTGGAAAGACATCCTCTGTATTCAGCTTCTGACCTGCACACATTAGAGGGAATACAGATCCAAAACATTAAAGGCCGCAAAACGTTTTTCTGGAGCATTTTTTTGCCACATTGCCTAAAATGCACTTCTGATCACATCCCGTTCTTATTGAGTAGATCACGATCCATTCATAAAACTGCCATCTGACCATCTCTCTGCCCTCTGTGCATACTCCTCGATGTGCTAAAATTGGACGTTCTTGGCTTGGAGCAGCTGAACAGAAAGCAAAGCCTGAGCCAGGCTCGGCTAGTTAGGGTAACAGAATGTTTTGTCATGTTCTGGCTAGAGTCCGATTCTGTTCTGTTTGGTAGAAGTTTAGGTGATGGACCTGTTCTCTGTGATGGCAGACTGTCTTGTTGGCTGGCAGAGCTGTCAATCAGTTGCCTGTGTGTGTGTGTGTGTGTGTGTGTGTGTGTGTGTTGACCTATTTGTGGGGGGTTCCCAGATTGTTGGTGGCATTGGGCTTCTGTGATTTGAAAGTTAAAGAGCAAGTAACCCCCAAATCAACTTTTTTTTTCTGATAAACTATATAAATGCGTGTCTAATCGTGCTGCACGTGTAGTCAATAGTTTTGCACTTTAGTGCATTTTAGTTAAAATTTAAATTTTCTGCCTAAAACCGTCAGTGTTGTGCCGTTGTCAGGTAAAAACTCTGCACAGCTTTGAATTAAAATCTGCCATTGCTATTGGCTGAGAGGTATCCTAAAATGTTATCTGGTACCACGTGATGTCACAGTGTCATTGTGAGCTTGTGTGTGTATGTGTGTGTGTGTTAGGGGCTCTACCCTCTCGGTCTGCTAGGCAACAGTATTAGTTGCATTTTTCAAACAGGAAGTGGAAGTGGAGTAATACTCTGGTAGGGGTTGACTTGCTCTTTAAGAAAACACTATTAAAGCTTAGACCTGCCTATTATACAAACACCACTATATTAGAGCATGCTAGAGTGTTATATGGTTATATAGGTGGGCTATGTTAGGAATTATGGCAGCAAATGTACCAAACAGGTCAAAAATGTAAAAAAGAGATAATAATTTCACACATTTACTCACAAACCACCTGTCTAAGAGGAGACTTTACTACTGAGAATGTTTAGTTTTAATATTGTTCACATTTGGTCGTCAAATAACCTATATTCAAAATATATTAGACTTGTTTAAACCTGAACTGCTGAAGAAATTAGGAATCCAGTGGGGGTGTCCTCCTACATCTATGGCCTGGTTTTCTGGGGTTAGAGCCTTCGGTTCCAAAAGCTCATACTGTCGGGCCAGACAAAACACCGGGTTCTCCTCAGACGGACCATGGATCCAGTTTGCTCCAATCTCAACAAGAGCATCACCTAAAGAAGAAAAATATTCAACCTTTAATCACAGACTGGGTTGATACTTTTGACTTCTGGCATGTTTAGAAAGCAGGTGATTTGAAAGGGAAAATCTAGGATTGTATAAGTTGTATTCCTCCGTTATAAAAGCATTTATTGATTTTTATAGTATGGCATAAAAAGGACAACAGATAAGACTTTATAGTTCCAGAGTGAAATTTGCTGACATTGTCTTTTTATTATCTTTCAATCTCAAGGTAAACATTATATGAGGCACAAGTTGGAGAAGTCCACATCTATTCGCTTATGTGACAGCTTTTCCTGGAATCCTATGATACTCTATTACACGTGAAATGAAATAAAAACAGTTCAGTTGCTGCCGTATTGCAAGTTTTGGTTGCAATCAGTGAAAAAAGAAACGTGCAAATAACAAATCAGTGTGAATGTAAACATTACCTGCATCTGCCCAGTTCTCCAGTACTTTACACAGATCTGAGCTATAGCAGTGACAGTTTCAGCTTAGATGTTTATATAATAATCATGTTGCAGCTTGTGTCCAAACCATCGGTCCAAACCCGATTTCTTCATTAAACTAGACCCAAAGCAACATGGACGCCATTGTGTCACTTTTTTGAATGAAAAACCTTCTTTAAGTAAAAAATTTTTAATTGATTTCGTATTTGATTCATTTTTACCAATGCCTCAAATTCTGATCGAATCCCTTTGATCAGCGAGCGTTTAACCCTTTAATCCTTCGTTTATTTCTGTATATGTGGCATTTGATGCAAACGGGAAAGTGAAGTATATTCATAGCTGTTCCACAGTAAATTCAAACAAGCAAAGAGGTAATATAAACATTGCACTGCCCTTTCCGGTTACATATGTATTAATTTTCCTCCACACAACTGGACTAAACATTAGCTAAATCAGTGATAAAGTTACTGCTCACCCAGTCTGCCCGTTTTAATTCGCCCCCCGCTTCTCGCAGTCGCCTCCAGGACTTTCACGTTCCGAAAACCGTTTTTTAACAGTTTGTGAGCAGCAGCGATCCCTGAAATACCACAACCTATTATTACTATGTTCCCATTTGTAGCCATAGCGCCAGCTTCGCTCCAGATAACAGAAGGGCTTTATTTTCTCACTACTTTCTTTTTCTCCTTCCACTTCCGCTACTCACGCGCATAACGGAAATGTCCTTCGTTGATTATTTTCCAAAATAAAACTATGAATTGCATAAGAGCGAAATAAAAACCACAAATAAACGAGGCAATAAATAAAAATAAAAAAATTAAAATACGAATGTCTTTGTTGTTCTTTGTTTACATTTGTTATTATTTTTATTTAATTGATTTCAAAATAATCTCTTTAATTTTTGAACATACATTGATAGATTCGGATTTATTTATATAAATGTATTATTAATTATGTGAAAATTTGTACGTGTGTGGAATTTTCTTAAGAACAAGCAATGCAATAAATGTACACAGGCAGAGATTTTCAACCAATACATTTCTTTAAGTCTCTTAAAAATATAATTAACAACAAATTCTTTCTTCAAACAAATGAAATCAATTAATGTAATAAAAACATGTTTAAAAACATTTTTTTATTTAAAATAGGCAATTTAAACAAATTGGTGAATCGTTTGTTCTTTAAAAACACCCATAAATCCCATTTATTGATTAAATATTTCTTGTTTAATCAAGTAAAAAAATTGAATCAATCTACATTTGCTATGGCATTTTCCAATCGGTCTTCATGCATCCCTTTCTGCCTGTTTTAATTCACCACCACTCCCAACTGTTTCCTCATAAACACTAAGAACTTACTTTGACCTGCTTTTATTTTTTTCCTGTCTGAATTTTTCCAAGTTAAATAATTGTGGACTTTGCTTCATGCCTAACACCTGTTACATGTCCACTTGTGCCTTTTCTTACATGTTCCCAAGAACAAATTGACCTGTGACAGACATGTTCTACTGAACAGTGTACAGCACAACAACTTCTACATGTAGACTTTATGCATTATGAGAAACTGCTTTAGAGTTTTGTGTTAATGAAATGAAATGAAATGAAAAGCTGAATGAAAAGCTTTATTTGTCCCAGGGAAGGGAAATTAGAGTTTCAGTACACACAATTCAAAGATCAGACATACTGGGCAAGACACATGACAAGAATTGCTGGCTGTGGTCATTCACAACCAACTTGCGCTACCTTAATAGAGAGGGAAAAAAGGATAACATGAGGAATGGATTCGGGAGGAGGGGAAAAAAGGCACTCCACAGCTACTCTCCCCCCAGGAGGGCAGCTTTGCTCTGCGAAAAAAAAAACACCTCAAAAGATAAGCAACAGATAACACAACACAACATCACAATAGGGAGGGAGATCTTGGGAGGAACGCAGGAATTGACCCTGCAGGTTGATGACCTCCCTAGGCAGAAGTCCACAATCTGAAGGCGGGGTGGGGGTGGGGGGGTTCACAGCATCTGTCTGCATTCCTTCCTTCGTGGGGGTTGTTGTTGTTGGCATCTCGAAGGCTGCCTTGGCGTCAGATTTGGATAACAAGACTTTGTTTGGGTCAGGCAGAGATCATTTTCCTCTCTGCCTTCAGTCTGAAACTGGTCATTCCTGTCCTTCAGTGAAGCCAAACAGATACACAGATAATTGAATCTGACTTTCCAATGTAAACTGATTTAAAGGCACAAAAGAATAGTTTGATATTAAACAGGTATATTTAATCTTTAACTTGTTTCGTCTGATGAGAAGGGACTGCAAGAATAATAGTGAGAGATGAGTCTATCAGCTTCTCTCCATCCGGTCAGGAGGGCTCCGTGCACAGTGGAATAGTAACAGGGATGAGTCGCCTCTCCAGCAAACAACACCTGTCGGGCCAGGGCATATTCACAAGGTCAATGTTTGCAATTTCATGCGTGATATGAGTTTGTCTGTAAAAAAACAAAAACAAACCTGTGGCTGTGTTCCTCTTTTAGGAAGTGGCTCCATCAGGTTTTTGAGGTCTTGCAGTGAACAGCCTATTGCTGGATGACTGTAGGATCCTAAAGTCCAGGGATCATGAAACCACTGGGTACATTCAACTCTCCTTGGTGTTATGGTGTGGTCTCCTAAAAGAAAGCACATACGTTGACACAAAATGACCTCTCATAATCTAGTGTTATGCATTTTATAAAACATGAAGATAATAATAAAAGCAGAAGTTTTTTAAGGAGATAATTGATTTTAGTTGAGTTGAAGTGGTAAGTTTGCATTTCAATAAAACTTTAGACTCCGATTCCTGTAAACATATTTTATTATACCTACGTCATGGTACATAACAGCTAAAGGCTTTAGTTATCAGTTTCATTGTAAAGGTGACATAAAAAGCCTCAAAAGTCACTTGTTTATTTTGGAAAGTCTTCAGCAAAATTTGGCCAAAATTAAGAAGACTGGGTTAGAATTTGGCCTTTACTTGCACTACTTTTTAAATAAACTATCCATCCAGGAGGCGTCCAAGAGGCTTCTAGATGCTCCAGCCACCTCAACTGGCTCCTCTCGATTTGGAGGAGCAGCAGATCTACTCCGAGCCCCTCCCAGATAACCGAGCTTCTCACCCTATGTCTAAGGGTGAGCCCAGACACCCTGGGGAGAAAACTCATTTAGGCTGCTTGGATCCGCAATCTTGTTCTTTGGTTCAATCTGCCTATCGATCTTCTGCACCATCCCTCACTCAAGAATAAGACCCCTACACTTAAAGCAAGTCCTTGTCTCTGACCAGGAGAAATATTCCTATCCACCCTTTCAGGACTTAAAAAGTGAAAAAAAAATACATTCTCTTTTTAAAAATCTTTAAAACAATAAAAAAAAAAACCTCTACCATTTAAAAAAATAACTTTTTTTTTCATACCTGTGAAAGTATGGATGAGCTCTGTGATGGAACGCTTGATTTCCTCCTCAGGAAGTGTCTCCATATATTCTGCTTCATATCCAGAAATCCAGCCACAGAGAACATGGCTGCTACTGAGAAATGCACCGACATGTGGGACACATGAACAATTCGTCTCTTTGATTGTATAAAATCTTTGGATATAAGTCGTTATTGTTAGTTGCTGTTGAAAAATCTGTCGCTGACCTCTCCGAGTGCTTGAGCACATTGAACGATGACACTTTCCGTATCCAGTGTTTGCTAATGTCCTTCATCTCATCAGAAACCTTCTCCTGGAGACGCAAAATAGATTATTAATGTGTGTGAGTTTGAGTTTTTAAGCCACTTATTTAGACAAGAGGCACAGAAAAACTTACTGATGGTAATTAGAAGGAAAGCTCATTAACTTCTGCAAAAATACATGGTTTCAAAATTAAAGGCACACGTGTCAGTTTAGCTTGCTTTTGGCACCCCCTAGTGTCCATTATTAATCATCTGTGGTCAAACTGAAACCAAAACCTCGCCTTTCTGTGTGCTCATTTTTTTAACACCAACAGCTGAAATGTCTCCCAGCCTTCCTTAGTGTCTACAGTAGTGATTCATCACTAAATTAAAGAAATCAGCTGTGTTCATGATCTAAAACATGCAGGAAACATGCTGGAAGCAGACTGCAGCTTCAGGTATGTCAGCTCCATTTTTTTTTTGTCCCAACAAAGCGGCCAGCCAGTCTGAAGTTGCAAGTGTGGTATTCTGGCCACGGAAGATGGTGGGGGTCTGAATGACATTTCATTAACCCTATGAAGGATCCTTTTAACACATACTGGCTCAAGAAAATTATTTTAAAATATGAAAAAGTTCCAAAGTATGGCTTTAAGCAGGAATATAGCCAATAACTTTTGCACATAATAATCTAGTCAACTAAGTGGTCCAACAGCTTTATTATTGTGTTGAATAGCTGATTCTGTACTCCTAAACCTGCACCACTACAGACCTCATCCTCCCACAGCAGATAGATGATCTCGCATTCAGCATCCCACCACGGGGATTCAAACTCCACATG
This sequence comes from Nothobranchius furzeri, assembly GCF_043380555.1. NCBI lineage: Eukaryota > Metazoa > Chordata > Actinopteri > Cyprinodontiformes > Nothobranchiidae > Nothobranchius > Nothobranchius furzeri. The sequence continues at coordinate 22,725,971 of NC_091752.1, read as the reverse complement.
GATTTTATCACATGTTCCAAATCCTAGTTTGGAAATGGAAAGCAGCTTCTGGGATGGAAGAGGAGGCGAGAACAGAGTTGAGTGATGCTTCTTCAGGCATCCTGAAAAAAACATTAATTACAAAGGTTAAAGATGTCCACTCGCTTCATCAATACACCTGCAGTGATCTCTTGTAGGAATAAATGCCTTCTAAGTCATTCTCTGAGGAAAAAAGAACCGGTGCACCTGTTTCAGGAATTAGACATGAGCCACATCAGATGAAAGCTTCAGATGGCAGAATTTGGAGTTTTATTTCCTGATACTTGGACGTCTCGCTTCTGATTGGCTAACAGCAGCAAGACTCTACCACTGACTCAGCTTGATGTTTTATCTCCACCAATAATACAAGCCTGGAGTTCTGTTGTGTGATGAAGATGTTAATGCTAACAGTTAGCTTCTATTTGCCAAGACGTTCTCTGCTGTTTCCTGGACGCTAAACTAACAACAGCTTTTCCTGCTGCGTGTCAAGATGGGTGAGTATATGAATGGTGTGGGTCACTGAAAAAACATGTTATATTTATTATTTCTGATTATAATCAGTCACTCTGAGTTTGTCATGCAGGCTTAACATGAAAACAGCCTCCTACACCTATGTCCCTTGTTAGCTTCTGATGGAAAATATATGGAGAAATGCTAGGATTTGAAATTCCACACACTGTGATGTCACACAGTGAATTTGCATTCATGGCCTCGCCCATCTTGGCTCACACCCACCAACAGGAAGGCTTTTACATTATTTATTTATTTTTATCAGCGAGGAGGGAGGGAGAGAGAGAGAGAGAGAGAGAGAGAGAGAGAGAGAGAAAGAGGTGTGCATATAATTAACTCATTCACCGCAATTAATGACAAAAGTTGTCATTTTAAACCCAGCCGTTCACTGCCAATGACGACAAAAGTCGTCATTTGCATTTTTTCATGTGTGGGTGTCGGAACGAGCCCCCACACCATGTGAGGAAACATCCCAGCTCTAAAGCCGATCATCATCCACGTGCATCACACGTCACGTGATCAGGAAGCAGGAAATCCACGTGTTAGGAGATCGTTTTGGGCCGCTGCTGTAAAAAAAAGTGAGGCGTGAACCGGAAAAGCTTCTGACGATCACAATTCGACAACGGATTATGAAAGAACGGATAACGCTCAAAACACACAGATGTTTCCTGATGTAAGAGGTGATTCTCCTCTTTGTTTTGTTAGTTTTGGCATTGACATCATCATAGAGCTCAACGTTCTGTGACTCTTAAACCTGTGAAAATGCCGAAAAACGCTGGCAGCAAAGGGCTTTTCTGATCAGAAAACGGCTGGCAGTGAATGAGTTAATAATAATGAGTAATCCGGCTGTTTTCGGCCCACCTCTGCACCAGCAAACTTCTGCATCTCAGAACAGGAGCATCATAACTTTTTTCATTTAAATGACTCATAAGACATGGATTTACAATAGAGAACACTGCAAATGTATTGAGTAAATGAGTAAACCACACCTTTAAGTGACAGTATGACAAAGATCTGTCAGGCTTTACAGTATTTTCTTTAGGATTAAATACAGTTTGAGGAGCACTAAGGTAAATGGTAATGGTGCCTTATTTACAATTATTCTAATTATTAAGCAGCAGGAGGGGAAGCATACCCAGGGACACAGTAACGATCACATGATCAGCAGCAATAATCTCCTTGTTTTCACACTCAATCATCACAGGATTTCCCCCTCCCTTTGTGTTGTTCCAGTGAACGCAGCGCACAGGTCGATTGTAGGTCACTATGTCAGGGGGTAGCTCTGACATCAGGCTGTTGATCAGGCCTTCAAAACCTCTGCAAGAGACAACGTTGCTGCTAGCGTTCAATCAATAGAGGAGCTGAAGATGGAAACCTGCAGCCAGGGCAGGGCTAAGGTTAAAGGCAATGCTTTTAAATTGATTTGTTTTTTGATTAAAGGTGCAAACCTTGGGAAGGTGCAGTCCACTCCTTCTATATTCTCATACATAGAAAATCCAACCAGGTCTAACGTGTCCATTGAGTGTGTTGCACTTGCACAACACTCTTCCTTCAGCATAGTATCAATAGCTCCCAGCAGGAGCTTCCTGGTGTTCTTGTCTTTTTCGTTCCACCTCTTCGCCGCTCGTCTTCGTACCTGCAGGAAAATAAAAATAAATGAAAAGGCAAGCAGAGACGGTTTTTTATTTCATTTTGCTCATTGGGGAATAAAAAGAAGTACCTCTGATCTTATGAAATCTCCAACACTCGGCCAGGATCTTTGTTTGTGATTCTTAGATGAAGGAGTGTTTTCTATAAGTTCGTGAAACAACTCCAGAGCAGGCTCCATGCTTTCAGCACTCAGCTTCTGACCTGAAAAATGTTTCCTCACATAGAATAAGAAATTAAAGGTTTCAAACTGTCCAATCATGCTGAAGCGGTTACCTGAACTGCTGAACCAGTTGGGAACCAGAGGAGGATATTCCCCAACATTCACGGCCTGGTTCTCAGGGGTGAGGGTCTTGGGTTCCAGGAGGTTATAGTCTCTGGCCAGACAGAACACTGGGTTCTTCTCAGACGGGCCGTGGATATAAGCTGCTCCTATTTCAATCATCGTGTTACCTACACAAGTTAAAATTAGAGATGTCCAAATTATGCTCCAAGATTGGCATTAAAATGTAATACTGAAAAACATCTGTATCTGCTTTTTACTCTTTTATTGACACATTTACATACCGTATTTTCCAGACTATAAACCGCTACCTTTTTCCCACGTTTTGAACCGTGCGGCTTATGAGGTGCGGCTTTACTGAAGATTTTCCTTCACCTGCCAGGGGGTGTTTTAGCAGAAAGTGAAACAGGTGGAAGTCAAAAGTGGAAATCGAAGAAAGTGCTCATTTTAATTTAGCACATGTAAGCAGCCGGCACGACGAAGAATTTTTTTCAAATCCATACCCCCTCATCATGGTAATTACATGTATGAGTTCATATGTTGCCGCATTTACGTTGAAGGCCATCGATCTGGCAGTAAAGGAGGGAAACAGTGCAGCCGCACGTAAGCTTGGCATGAATGAATCCATGGTTCGGCGCTGGAGACGGCAGCGGGAAGAACTCATTCAAGCCAGCTTCACCCGGGGATGATGACAGCAACATGGACAGCGACACTGACATCGCCACAGAAAAGGTATGTGACGAAGCTCTTCTGAGGCTGTTCAACTCCGACACTGAAGAAGATGATGACTTCAGTGGTTTCACTGCGCAAGAGGATGATGAATAAACTAATCAATAACTTTTCTGTTTTGTTTGATACTGATCAGTTCAGTTACGTTCAGTTAAACTACGTTTTCAATTCAGTAGATATCTGCGGCTTTTAGCCCGGTGCGGCTTATATTGAGGTGCGCTCTATAGTCTGGAAATTACGGTACCATGCAACCATAACATCAAAGTCTTCAGCTACTTCTCTCTCTCTCAAAATGTATGACAGACCTGAGGTGTGCTTTGTTTGGCAAAACTGAACTTAAACTAAAGTTCTCATATTTTAATGGATAATGTTTAAAGTATGAATGATACCTAAAATTATGTAGTTTAGCCTTTTCTTTCATACCCTGTAGAGTATTTAAGCAGAGGTGTGACCAAGTCTCTGCTTTGCAAAACACAAGTAAGTCACAAGTCTTTCCAGTCAAGTCTCGAGTCAAGTCCAAGTCAAAGACATTCAAGTCCAAGTCGAGTCCAAAGTCAATGATGTGGAAGTCTGAGTCAAGTCCAACTCCTTAACTTTGAATTTTCAAGTCATATTCAAGTCATCTGTCCAAATTCAGTTTAATGACAGTGATAATAAATAAATTCCAGAAATAAAGCTTCATTTATTTGCTCAAACAAGCAGAAAGTGCAACTGAAACTGATTATAAACAAAATGCTGCTGCATTTAGTAGTACAAGATCAAGCCCAGAACGAAGAATGATTTATGACTTTGGCCCATGTCGTGCCACTTTTGTGCTAAAATATCAAATATGCTCAAGTCATCATCAAGTCAACAGATGCAAGTCGATTCAAGTCGCAAGTTATCCGAGTCAAGTTGTAAATATATCTATATATATTTTATCAAGTCAAGTCAGAAGTCATTAAAAATAATGACTCGAGTCCAAGTCATGTGACTTGAGCCCACACCTCTGTATTTTGGTATCAGTTATATTGTTATTATAGTTGTATTGGAAATTGGGAGTGTCACTGACGTCGTTAGGTCCGTTTTAGGGGGGCTTCAGCCCCCTAAAATAATAACAAGCCACCCCTATCATTTTGGGTTTTTTATTTTATTTTTTTCTGTTAACTTTTTTTTAATTTGTTCACATCTACATGCTCAACACAGTCACGACACGTGTAGTTGGTACAGGAGTTTTTAGTCTGAAACAGAAATAATAATTAATGAATATAGAACTACACCGTCGCACACAGGAACTATCAAAAAAGGACTTCCTCCACTTCAGCTTTGTTGACAAGTCAGGGGGCAGGGGTGATACAGCAAAACCTATATATCGATGAGCAAACCCTGCTCAGCGCTCATGTAACAACATCACGTCATGTCAACATCACATTAGGGTAAGACAGCAACAGCAGCACACCATTAACATTTCAAGGTTATAGTTCAGACGAGAGAGGAAAATGCTACCGCACCGACATGCTAATGCTAACTCCGCTAGCATGTTTACATGCTGCAAACCATAATGAAAAGCTTTGATGTCAAGTAAAATGGTCGGAAAACTCCCCTGAAGTGACATGATTAACGAGCCAGTTCATTGAGTGATTTAGTGCCACCAACTTGAGCGTACAGTAATGAGTCTGCACAAACAGAACCTGCTCTGCGCTTGTGTGCAGGAGCTGCAGCCCTCTCTGTGGGCTCAACTCTGTCTCTGCGATGCAAATCTCTCCCTTCTCTCCTCAACAAGTAGCCTCTCCAACAGTCAATCACAGACAGCTCTGTTTTATCCAATCAAAGCATGTCCAGGAAATACTGCTTTACAGAAAAACACCAATTTAACAGCTTATTGAACTGCTTTCTGCTGCTGGTTAGCTACCAGTCACCATCCACTGCCTGCAAAATACTTTGTTGTAATTCATGTGTCATGATTAGGGTGACCATATTTGACTTCCAGAAAAGACACATTGCCCATTCCTAAAACTGTTAAATTGCACTCTTTTCAGTTAAAAATGACTTTTAATTTCAACATATAAAGTGTTTCTTCTCTGTTTGGTCAGACATAAATGATCTCTTGATGTGTAAAAGGAAGTGAACAGTGGAAATGTCCCAGGAAAAGAGGAGGGTTAATCAACCTAATTAAATATAATTATATAAAGTCCTCTTTATCTGAAAAAAGTGCAATTTTCCTGCCAGTATTTCCTGGACATGCTTTGATTGCATAATGGAGAGCTGTCTGATTGGCTGACGGAGAGGCTACATTGCTTTGTAAATTGCAAATTGAGCAACAACAGGAAGATTTGTGCAGGCAGAGACGGAGTTGAGCATGCAGAGAGAGGGCTGCATACGACTGCAGAGCAGGTGTTGCTCTTGCAGATTGATCACTGCACACTCCAGTTGGTGGCACAAAAATCACTCCACACTAAAAACCTGAATCAGAACATGGCCGAATGTGTATATTATTGACCATTTTTCTATATTATATATTTTTTCTATAATATATATATTATATTATAGGTACATATATGTATCTATAATATAGTAAACAGCCATTTTGATGATATATGTCACATATATTCAAAAGCTATATCAAAACATATATTAAAACCTTATGTTTATATGAATTCTTTCCATGCGGGTTGTCAATTGCTTAATATTTTCTATGTTGACCTATGGTAAAGAAAGGAGATATTGTACTCGTCTAACTTTAACATAAATTTTGGCAGCTTAATGTGACGTTATGGAAAATGCCATCATCATGAGCAATCAAACATAGGTTATATTAGGTTAACAGTTGTCCATATTCTGTACCATTTATCCACCAATGGCTGTTTCAGTTATTGTGAGTGAAAACTAAATGGCATATAGCATTTGTCTTGGCATTAGAAATTGAAAATGTTTTTCAATGTGTTGGCTAGATGGATATACAAAGATTTTTTTTAAGAGAGTGAGTGAGGAACAGGAGAGAGACCAGGTGGTTGATGCTGAGGAGATCTGCATGATCAAGGTCTGATCTACAGCTAAAACAGGGGCGAGCGCACCGTTATGAGCATTTACCTGAGCACTAAGTTCCCAAGCAAAATTGAACAGTTTTCTATTTCGGAGTGAACAGGTAAGAGACCTTGAGAAAAAAAAATAACTATAATTATCATCTGACCTGCAACCTTATGTCAAGTTGTATCTGTATAGTTGACTTTCTGTATTATAAGTTATACTACTTGCTGGATATTTTTATATATACTGTTATTTTGTCTTGTAATTGTTAATTACGTACTCCTTTATTCCATATCATAGCAGGGTTATTCATATATTAAAACTGTCAACTGCACACTCATTTGGCAGAATAAAAGTTTGACAATTATTCATTTGTTCTTTATTGTCACATTTCAGTTACATTTATAATTAAACAAGTTGTAATTAAATTAAACAAATGACTACAACATTTCCCCCTGTTAAGTGCAGTAGACTGAAATGAATAGCTTTATTTGGAAATATAACATATCTAATTTTTAATGGACTTACATCAAATCTTTCTTCAACATAGACCCCGCTAATGAACTAATTGTTATTTTTTATAAAAAGAAGAGAGAAAATGCACAAAGGTAGGAAAGGAAAAGAAAGTGACAAAATAATAGGTTTTGTTAAATGTTCTTCATATAATGAATTAATTGACAAAGTTTTTGCAGGGTGTGACAAAAACATTCAAGGTCAAGCTCCTGGGGCTAAGCCCCCCTATATCTCAAACCTAGTGACGTCCATGGGAGTGTTAATAATTCGGTAAAAAAAAAAAAAAAAAAAAAAAAAAAAACCAACCAAACAAACAAAAAAAAAAATACAATGATATTGAACCTAAAAAAATAAAGTATGATTTAGTTTTGTCCAAATAATTGTGAGATGCCTTTTTTGAGCTCTTCTGATTATAAATATTCTTTATATATTATAGGATGTTTTCTTGAATGGTGCTAAAACTAAAATATTTTATAGACATTTGTCAATCAGAAGCTTTATTTCATTTAGATTTCCACACAAATGTGTGTGTGTGTGTGTGTGTGTTTTAACTATTGGGTTGGTTCAAAAGTTTAGACCAACCAGTCCGGATGTGACTCACCCAGTCTGCCAGTTTTAATTCGCCCTCCGCTCCTTTCAGTCGCTTCCAGGATCCTGACGTGGTGAAAGCCGGCTTTGTGCAGCCGGTGCGCCGCTGCTATCCCCGCTATCCCACAGCCTACAATCACTATCCTGGCGTCTGCTTTTAGAGCCATGTTCAACCGTCCTCTTCTGCTCACCCACTACTGTCGTTTGAAGCTCAGGTATTTTTATGAGCTATATAAAGCAGATGAAGCGCTGCTCTGATTCAGTCACTTCCGCGTGTTGACTGCTGGCTTTACAGCCGTGTAGTGACGTCATCTACCCGTTTCTGAGCTCAAACTTGGGCAAAAAGAGCAGAATGGGATAAATTACAAAAACATTACAAAAAATACTGTTATATAAATGTGATTTGGACTTTTTTGTGTCTGGAAAAAAATTGACAGATAAAGACTAAATATAATTGTTTTTGTTGAATATTTAAGAATTTCTTCCTGCGTTGAATCTGAACTAACTGAGCTCTTGCTGAAGAACACTAATTCTGCTTTCTCTTATTTTCCTTGTAGTGTTTTACTGAAACTTTCACGCTCATCCCAATACTGCCATCTTGTGGAACAGCCTGGTAATTACCCTCTTAGAAATCCAGCCGTTTTTCTAGATTCTCTATTCTGTATTTTTTTATTTTTATTATTCATTTGGAGTTCTTCCTGTGATGGCAACCTTTGAATTCTGAGAAAATAGTAACCAATGTTTTATTTCCATTTTCAGTTCATTTATCTTCTGCATCCAGCAGCTGAATACTTTTTCAGAATGATTTAAAAGCCCAGAATCCAACAATACAATGATAGAAGGAAAACTGAAGACTGAAATGTTAATTTGCCTTATCTCAACTGAGAATTCGCCAGCTTCGGTGGTTAATATGTTCTCCACTCATAAAAAAAACCTTTCTGCATGAAGATAAACAAGATATCTTGAGATCTTAAGACGTGTTTTCTCTTTTTCTTCTCCTTTATCCTTAGCAACTTTAACATTATTACAGTTACTCTCACGTGGTGTTTTTTATGCAAACTTCTCATATTTTGGAAAAATAGGTGTGTGTATACAATGTGTTTATCACTAAAAGAACAACAATAAGTAAACCAGTCACCTGACGGAAGGTCCATCCAATAATAAAACTTCCTATTTGTGAAACTGTGGGAAAAAGGAACTGGCCCTCTCTCAGGCCTCCACTCTGTATTGCTACACGCACACACACACACACACACACACACACACACACACACACACACACACACACACACACACACACACACACACACACACACACACACACACACACACACACACACACACACACACACACACATCTCATGCGAACAAGCTGGCAAGGAAAGCAAAAAAACCAATGCTAATCTGTGTGTGGTGGGAAACTGGTAGTGAGTTTAACGTTTGGAGACCCAGAAAAACATTAAGGCTGATTTATTAAAGATTAAATCATTACAAAAACCTTTTAGTATAAATAATATGCACAGCAGGAATTTCCTCCACAATGTTTCCATACTATCAGATATAAAAACTGTGATAATGAAACACAGAACAGACGATACAAAAGTCATCATACAAAGTGTTGATGTGAAGTTCTAAAAAGTACATCACAAAAAGAAGCGCTTGTTCATTTTTACATTCATTACAATATTAGGAAATGTTTCTACAGTAAATCAAACTATTAGTGTTGCACCCACCCTTTCTTTTACACACACACACACACACACACACACACACACACACACACACACACACACACACACACACACACACACACACACACACACACACACACACACACACACACACACACACACACACACACACACACACACACACACTCATACTCTATCACTGGCGTGGCCTCTGTCTTCGAGCTGATGTAGAATCATTGACCTCAGAGCGCTGTACCTAAAACATGATAAGACAAAGAAAAAAACGTTTCACCAAAAAAAAAGCATCTTTTGTTTTGAATGTTATATTTTAAGAGTGTGCTGTGTAACATGGCACATGTGCATCAGTGACACATCTAATAAACAATGACCCCATTCCTTAAGTGACTTATACTTCACCTTTGAGCAAATAAAATGTGATTTACTTAAGGATAAATGTGTTCCTGTAACTCAAAAATAAAATTCAAAAGGTTTTAAACAGAGGAAGGGTAAACAGAGGAATGAAAAGTGAAACACAAACATGTTTAAAGTTTGTACAAAACTTCTGATCAAACCCATAATTATCGCCATAGTTCTGTAAATGATTAGAGGACCCACATAAAGATAAAACCACATGCAATAATAGCATCTCCCTCATAATTTCACACTCATCATGTTTGTTGCTGATTCTACATCCTGGGAATAAACTCTAACGCATTGTTAGAAATTCTGTTTATTAACTAATGTAGACCTGCCAACCTTGTCAACATTTTTTGGGTACCACTTGTGCGACGTTTTGCAACTTCATTGCTTTTCACGCTGTAATCTCCCCATTCACTGAATGGAAAATTTTACTCTCTCTCTCACACACACACACACACACACACACACACACACACACACACACACACACACACACACACACACACACACACACACACACACACACACACACACACACACACACACACACACACACACACACACACACGTTCATAGTTCTTATTTTGACTAGTAAGGTTATGGACATTTTTACAGTTTGCCCTGACTCCAAAGTATCATGTATTTTGATATTAAACAGTAAAACTCTAAAGTTTCCTTATATAATATCTGTGCTTCTACAAGTTACTTGCATTCGATTATTTCAATACAAATTAATAAAAAACATTTATATGCATTTAATGGTAGTGATTTATTTTGTATATTGCAATAGGTGTTTCTGTTCTCAAGAATGTAATATTAATTTGGCTTAAAGCACATATGCACACATCATCAGGGCTAATTTACTAATTACCTGCAGCTCCCTGGTGGCTTACGTCCACAGGGACGCAGATTGTGCAAAATGCATGCTGAGGTTGTTAGGAGGGTCACAAGCATGGCCACTGTTCTTGATATTTGGACAAAAACTTCTGAGACATATGGACCCTCTTCTTTTTGGCAGGTCTGCTAACCAATCCCTGCCTGTCTGCTTCTCCCTCATCTGCCATAGCATGAGTTGCAAAACGAGCTGCGAAAAAAAAATGGCTGCATGCTTAAACTGTTTAGATAATCACATTCCTCCTCATATACAGGCCAAATCTATCTGCTATGGATGAAGGCAAAATACACACACACACACACACACACACACACACACACACACACACACACACACACACACACACACACACACACACACACACACACACACACACAGTTTACCTTACCAGAACAGCAGCGAGTGGCGAACTGGAGGGAGAGAGGAGCAGCGGGAAGGACGAAGCAGGGAGGAGGGGGGCGGGGGTGTTACGCTAGGCAGGATAGTTAGCTCTGGTTTTTCTCTGCTTTTCTACGATGATTTGCTTAAACTTCTTCACCACGCCGCTGAGTCGTGTTGTCAGACATGAGTACCATACGTGCATATTGGCCACAGAACTCAACTCACGTATCCGCAGCTTTTTGCGTAGTTTAGAGGGGTGAGTCGTACCAGCGTAAACAGATGCCAAAATGCGTACAGGTTGGCAGGTCTGCTAATGTAATGTAGATAATAATTTCAGTAAGTAAATGTTAATAGCTCATTTCTGTAACAATAAGAAGAATAAAGTAGTATTCCTCATGGGACAAAATATTTCAGTCATACTATTTAAATTATTATACAACCATTAAGAAAGTGACTGATGATCATTTCAAATGAATCCTGTCCTCGCCGAAGGTCAGCTGCTAATTTTGATTCCAAATTCTTACAGGAGACACACGGATTAGCTTCACATAATTCATTTAAATCGCTGAACATTTTGTTCTGCTGACTTACTTTTGGGTCAGTTTGGTTATTTCACGTTCTTCTTCCTCTTTAAGTTTCTCTACAAAGCTGTCCAAAACTGGGATCTCAAATTTTATGTACTGGGCAACCTATGGTAGAGAAAACACAAGTCAGACACTGGAAAAAAAAAAAAAAAAAGAATAATCCTGTCAAATTACTCTATCTACACATGGCACTTTTATGAATCATAAATAAAAACAAACATTATGTTTCTAAATACATCACAAGTTCAATCTAAAGTTACCTGATTCACAACTACTTGAAATAAATAATCCAGCTGACTTTAAAGTAACACTAAATAGTTTTTTAAACTTGAATTTAGAGCTTTAACATTGATCTCAGTGATGGTTGAATTAGAAACCTGACCAGTCTCCTATCTGACACCGCTCTGCAGCCCTCTGCTGGCAAGAAGCTGCACTTAACAGTTTTGTGGAGTGGGTAGGTATCTATTGGGGGGGGGGGGGGCTCTTTCAGTGACGTACAGTCAGAAGAGGCTTGTCATAGTGACAAGTACAATACTAATAATGATTAGTTTTCTGTATGATTTCATCATGTTTAAAGTCAAAATCGCTGAATTTACCTGCTTCCTGATCAAATGATAAATGACCCGCACTTGTATAGCGCCTCTCAGAGTAAGGACTCCAAAGCGCATTACACTACAGTGTATCATTCATCCATTTACACACACATTCACACACTGATGGTGATGAGCTACGATGTAGCCACAGCTGCCCTGGGGCTCACTGACAGAGGCGCGGCTGCTCATTCCTTAAATAATGAATACATTTTAAGTCAAACTTGCCCTAATATTAAATATTATTTTACTTTTCTAGTTAGTGTTTTGTTGAATAGTATGAACCTGATTCAATTATAACCAACAAGATTTAAATCAACACAAAACTTCAATCAATGTCAAAAATAAAATACAAGCTTCTATTTTGGTATCATGTATTTGTAAGGCTGACTCCAGAGCAGTCAGTGCCTCCCCAGTCACGGACCTCACCACGCGCCACTGAGCTCTTTACCTGCTTTAAGACAATAAGGAGCCTAAGTCACACCCATCTAATTCCGGACCATGGGTCCCCAGAAGAACGAAAAAATGACTGCAAGTCAATGGGGCTAAAAACGCTATTTTCTAATGCCGCTTGTTTTGTGCCATGGATTTCACATATGATGTCTGTCAATTTTAAAGACTAGGAAAACGCTATTTTCGATTTTGTGTGAAAATAAGTCCTGGACTACAAATGTGTTTCACGTCATCGAACCAGACACGAAGAAAACATGATGGAAAATGGTTGTAAGTTTGGTGAACTTCAAATCCTTTCTTCAGGAGGAAAGAACCACCATACATCTGGAGAAAAAAATAGGAGAATAATGTCTTTGCAGGTAAATCAAAGAGCTAAAACCAGAGTGAACATTGATGCGGCCTACACAAGCTTAAGGGAAATAAAGGGAGCCACAAAATCACAGACTGATGGTGACCTGGCTTTGTTGCTACGGAACTTGTAATGTTTTTTGTCCAACAGTATGGATCTTTTTACTTTGTGGTTTATATTTATATTAATTGGCTCATGTCAGTGTTGGCTTACGCACCAGACACCGGGTCCTATGTTGAGTGGGAAGACCGTAAGTGAATGGTTTTAAAACTGGATGGTTGTACCAGCCGCGGTTTATGTCTTGTCACCTAGCAACTGTTATCCGAGAATATTTTGTTAGAGAATTTTCCGCAAGTTTTAATTGTTGAAAAACTTTTACCTTACTTTGTTCTCACTGTACCGAACATGAACCGACTTGTGACATTGAAAAAAACGAACTGGGATTATAGACTTACTATTACACCCCAGATCACTTCATACTACCACTTTTATGGAGGTTTGACCTCTAAACTTACTGATACGAATGAGTCTGCTTCTTGTTTTGTTTACAATATCAGCGAGGTCACAACAGACACTCAGTCATCTCAGCCTATTGTTGCATCTGTCCCAAAACAGGATATCTTTCCTCCGCTTCCTAAATTTAATCCTACTATCTATCATTGGGCCATTGTATCAGTATACTTACAACTATTAAAAAATTAAAAATAAAAACCATTATTTATCTTAAGGTAAAAACAAAGCTGGTTGCTGCGTGGGAACCGGACTTACATCATACGTAACTTCCTCTCCAAGGTCGGCCTCTGTGATGAAGATCTTGGATATTTTCTCACACGGCCCGTAAAGAATACGAGTCACCAGTGGGCGTTCGTCTACCTTTAATCGGCTCCTTTCTACAAAGTTAAACAAAATAAAACATTAAATAGATAAAACAAAAAGTTGTTTTTGTTGTAAAACCAGAATAAACACTGTCTCACCACCAGACTCATGCACCATGTAAAGAACAAAATCTTCTGCTTTATTCTCCACCTTGAATAAAAGAGATTATTTTAAGTTTAACGTTCAGATTAAACACCACGAGGTGAGATCAGAACCTCCCGCTCACCCTGAACTTGTGTAGCAGCAGGTTGAGGACTTGTCCGGTCGTCATGGAGCTGTTAACGCGCACGTTTGTGACTGAACCGTAGGCCGGAGTAAAAACTGATGTCTGGGAGAAAGAAAAAAATGGAAAAAGATAAATAAATGATGTCACTGGAATTGACTTTGTGTTTTAGTACAAAGCTATTAGTGCACTCATGTAGTTCACCGTGTGTTCTTGAACACTGGACATTTTGATCAGGAAAAGTGAAACAAAGGAAATCCCTTCATCTGCAGCTGGAATCAACTCAATATCAATATTTACACATGCTGTGTGGAGCAGAAACGACTGCAAGTGCTACTGAAACTTAACTATTGTGAAACTGAGCAGCAGAACATTCAGAGGAAGCCACTGCCCAGCTGCACCTGGGGATCTGTCAGCAACGGGATGCAGTAGAGTGGATGTATGGAGGGATGGGTGTTCTGTTTGTTGTACCTTGTGATTGTAGAAGTGGCCGTTGATGGAGAACCTGTGTGCACGCAGGCGCTGCAGATCTCTGGCAGAGTGTGTGTTTGACCTCCTCTGAACTCGCATGAAGGAAGCATCGCTCCTGGTCCTCAGCAGCTGGGGGGAGTCCTCTTCCTCCTGAACACCCAACTCACCACCTCAGGGATTAATATAAAAAAACAGAACCTCTAGTCACACAGCCATCAGGTGTCACATGAAAAAGCAGCACCTTGTTTCTCTGAGAATAGGCTTAGACCGTTATATGGGTTGGCTAATATATCGGGTCGATATTTACCAATCTTTTACACATCAGCATCGGTCAAAATATCTTTTAATCCTAGAAATCTAGACATACTGTGGCAGCAGCAAATATTTAGCCACACTCAGCAGGTCTACCATTGGCTTGGTTAAGTGTAGGCCGGGCCAATCACAGCACTCTATGTTTGTAGAGAGACACTGAGTGGGGTTAGTACCGTTACTCCAGAGCTTCTTTTTTTTCCAATGACGGCAGATCTGTAATGAAGCTAAACGCAGCGTTTCAAACAGCTTTCAACTTTGGAAAAGTTTGACTTGTGCTTTACTTTGGGGCATGAGCAGAGGCTCCCGTTGAATGAATTTACTATGAATACATCACACTGCTTATTGCTGTAATTCGTCTAAGTGCTGTCTAATTTTGTGCAGCGACATTTTGAAAAACATCTGTAGATTCCTCCCCTGCGCCTGAGCTCTGTCTTTGGGTCGTGGCTAGACTAGTCTCTTCAGTTAACCTGATATAACCCTTTGATGTATAATGGTCACTACAGTGGACAGGTACTCAAAATAGTTTTTTTTTTTTGCTATTAAGCCCAGCTGTTGGAAGACTTTATTGCATTTGAGCCCCTCCATTTGAACTTCAGTAATTCAAGCCAACATTTTTCATGTTCAGAATGCACGCTGTCCAGTGGGGTGGGCATGTAATAAATTATTAGTAAATTATTAATGTTACAAAAAATATTTGTTGAAATTTGTTTCATTCACACCTAAAGATGAATGAAAAAAATGGTTAAAAAAATCATGGTTGAAGATTTCCTAATTCATGCATCAAAAGGTTCAAAACAGGCATATCCATGGGCAGCCTTCTGCTGCTGGCAATTTTTATTTAAATGTATCCCAGCCTGCATGCATAGATGGGCTCCATACGGATAAATATGGGAAAACCATATAGGTGCCAACAGGGTTTCTAGAGTTGGGCATCGAGCATCGATTGGAACCGGTTCCAACTGTTCATTTTCACCGGAATCGTTCAAAGTTTTTTATTTCGATGCCAAGATTCGATTCCTAGAATGCCGACCGGAAGAGGAATCTGCGGCCGATCTCCGTGAAAAATAAACGTGATCTGCAAATTGTGATCAACGCTTTTCAGAGCTGATCATCCTTGACACCTTGGCTCCATTAAAAACCCGTGCTGTCTGTTTTTCCTCCTCTGCCCCCTGGTTCACATCTAACCTCAGAACATTAAAAGCTGAAGGATGCCAGCTGGAGCGCCTCTACAAGAGAACGGGCCTCTATACACAAAGACCTGTACATCGCCCACCTAGCCCGTTATAAGGATTCTATTTCTCATACCAAATCAGATTACTACTCCAGTCTCATCAACTATAACAACGGAAACTCCAAAACTCTTTTCTCAGTTCTCCATAAAATTTTCAATTCTCCCTCTATACTACCCCCTCACTTCTACTCCACTGACACCTGTAATAGCATCCTTTCCTTTTTTAACCATAAAATCACCCAAATCCACCAGTCTTAGCCCGGCTGACCCCCACATACTTCCCCCTGACGATCTCATGTTCTTGGAATCCTTCTCAGACTTCTCAGTTCCTGCTGCCTCTTATATCTCAGACTTAATATGCAAATCCAAGCCCACCACCTGTCAGCTTGACCCACTCCCATCTTCCCTGGTTAAATCCTGCCTCTCATCCCTGTTACCCTTCATTTGCTCCATCATTCATGCCTCCCTCTGGACTGGAATCGTTCCCTCAGCCTTTGAAACTGCAGCTCTAACCCCGTTTCTCAGACCCCAACAATTTCAATAACCTTCGCTCCATCTCCAACTTACCATTTATCTCTAAGATACTTGAAAAAACTGTTGCTAACCAACTACACTCTCATCTATCCAGCAACTCCCTCTACAAAGTTTTCCAGTCTGGTTTCCGCCCCCACCACAGCACAGAAACGGCTCTGATCAAAATCACAAACGACCTCCTTCTTGCAGCAGACTCAGGCCAGATTTCCATCCTCATCCTACTCGATCTCAAGTGCAGCATTTGACACCATCACACACACCGTTCTACTCGATAGACTATCCACCATCGGCATTTCAAAAACTCCTCTAAATTGGTTCAAATCATATCTATCTAATCGCACTCAATTTGTCCAACTATGCACCTTCCACTCTAACCCCAAGCCAGTTACCTCTGGAGTTCCTCAGGGCTCAGTCTTAGGTCCCCTTCTCTTCATAATCTACTTACTCCCACTTGGCAATATCTTCAGGAAATTTAATATTCATGTTCACTGCTACGCCGACGACACCCAGCTCTACTTTTCTACTCAACCAAACCCCCCGCTCTCTTCATCCTCCCTTTTCAGTTGCCTTACCGAAGTCAAATCCTGGTTTTCTTCTAACTTTCTACAGCTCAACAGTAATAAGACTGAGATCCTCCTCACTGGCACCAAGTCATCTCTATCCAAGACCAGTTCATTCTCACTCAGCTTCGACAACACCACACTTCTCACCACCACCAAAGCTAAGAGCTTGGGTGTCATCTTAGACAACACCTTATCCTTCATTCCTTATATTAACAACACAATAAAAACTGCTTATTTTCATCTTCGCAATATCAGTCGGCTCCGCCCTTCCCTCAGTCAACACTCCACTGTTATTTTGGTCCACAGCCTGGTCACCAGTCGCATTGATTACTGTAATGCCCTCCTCTCTGGTCTCCCTCTAAAATCACTCAACAAGTTACAGTTAGTCCAAAATTCAGCTGCCCGGATAATCACCAAGACCTCCACTTTTGATCACATTACCCCTGTCCTGCAACAACTTCACTGGCTCCCTGTCAAATACAGAATTGACTATAAGATACTTCTTCATGCCTTTAAAGCCATCCATAATCTCGCTCCCCCATATCTTTCTAATCTCCTCCACATTGTCACTCCCACTCGCTCTCTCCGATCATCATCTTCACCTTCCCTGTCTGTTCCTCGCACTCGTCTCTGTACTATGGGAGCCAGAGCTTTCAGCCACTCAGCTCCAAAAATCTGGAACACTCTACCGCCTGACCTCCACAATATAAACTCCTTCTCAACCTTCAAGTCTCAACTCAAAACTCACATGTTCCACCTGGCTTACTCATTGTAACGGTCCTTCTTCCATCTACTCTTTTTAGTCTATTATCCATTGTACTGCTCCGACTCTACCCTTGGGAATTACTCTTAGCATTTATTTCTTGTTGTTTGTATTGCTTGCTGTTCCTTATATTTTGTCTTGTACAGTGACCTTGAGAGCTTTGAAAGGCACTTGAAATTAAATGTATTATTATTATTAAGTTTCACTTTCTGTTCTGACTGAATGCTGCAGCAGCATGGAGGTGTAGTTCTCAGTCATCCTGGACATGATCATCCTGAGAGTTTTAGCTGAAAACAGCTGTACGTTTCTGGATATGTTGGAGACATTTAGCCTCTCATCCCAAAGCCTAAATCTTACTCTTACTTTGGTTGTGGTCAGAAACAAACACACTGATTGTGCTGCAAGTCTTTTTTCTCCAAAACACATTTTAGTCTAAATGAAGGTGATGTTGTTGTTCATAGAATTAAAATTCATGTTGAAGTTAAGATTATTTCATCAAGTAGGACCTGTGGTTAGCTAGCTCATGTAAAGCATGTAATTTCTTGAAAGAATCGAAATCGGGAATCGATAGGAACCGGAATTGAAACAAGGAATTGGAATCGGAATCATTCAAAATCAAACAATGCCCAACCCTAGTGGTCCCACAAGGATTTTTCCCACATAGATTTCAACAACCCCATGTATGAGTCAAACCATCTGGGTCCCCCTGAAAACCAATGTGGGGCCACCATGGAAACCACATAAGTAACCTGTTGGCACCCATGTTGTTTGCCCAAGTACATCCATTTGGGTTCTACCTATAGATGCTGGTTGGGCATATGGATCAACCTCTATTTAAGAATAAAAGTAAAGCCTTTCAAAAACTTCATATATACATTTATTTAAAAAAATAACACTGAAAATGTAGATAAAAGCTAGACTCTAAAATAAAGATAAAGCTAATAATTTCCTATAAAGTTACCCAACCAACCTTTACAATTATGGACGAAGCAAGTTGCTTTGTTTTGTCAGTACGAACCCTGGAGCAGCTGACTAAACCGATTACAAATCCACGTTTAGGGAGATAATTAAGAAGACTAAGCCTGTGCATTTATGGTGTTGGTGATCTGAAGCTCCAACATGTGAGCCACGCTTTCCACAAGATGTGCTGAATGAAGCACCTGTTGAATTGTAATCTCTTGCAGATTGTGTGTGTGTAATCTGTAATAATCCAGCAGGTCTATGAGTGTGAGGACGACTGCACGTGTTTACACTCACCAGCAGGTCTGGAGTCTCTGCTCAGGGAGTTGTTGTTGGACTCTGCTGATGACTGCTGAACCACAGAAGACTTCTCACTCCTGGGGAGGAGAAAAAGTCAAACTGTAGATATAATATTCATTTAAAGAAAATGAATGAGTTTAAGAACACGGATTAACAATTAGGAATGTCTTAGTCTAAATGTCTTAAAACAAGTCTACAATTATTATTATTATCTCTATTCTGAGAAATATGTCAAAATACATAAAACAAACTAATGAATTTTCTGATATCTCTGGGTTATTGTTTGTGATAGGGCAAAGTAATGACTTAAGAAAAATGATTCCTTATTTTAATTGCTTTGTTTTAAAATGAAAAGTTGTGGAGCTAGGATTGGGGCAATATTACAAGTAACTTGTACCAAGTTTTGTAACTTATACCACGTTTTATAACTAACTTTCGAGTTGTAGCATGTGATTTTCATTGTGTAACATGTAACTTTAGTTTTGCAACTCGCAACTTTCGTTTTGTAACATGCAAATTTTGGTATGTAACATGAAACTTTTATTTTGAAACTTGCAGAAAGTTTTGAATCACAACTCTCAAAACACACATCTCAGTCTACAGTTACAAAACTTAAATCTACGTGTTACAAAATATTTTGTCCAAATTCAAGCTTCCCTTCCCAAATAACCAGTGACAGGCTTTGTCTGATCAGCCTATCATGTGCCTTGGATTCCATGCCTACATAATAATTTTTTAGAGAAATTAAACTGATGTAAATAAAGAACCTACATTTTGAATTAGAACAGGATTTCATATCTGAGACTTGTGATTAGCTGATAAGACAAAGCCTGTCATTGGTTCTTTGGGAAAGAAGCTGCAATTAGGACTAAATGTTTTGTACATGTAGGGTGTTTCTCAATGTCAAGGCACCTGGCCTTGTGAGGTGATGTCTTGCGAGGCCAGGCACCTTTGCTTACGAGGACACTGTCCTTCCTTGGTCAAAGAAAATGGTTAAATGGAACAGACATGCATCATGTGACCGTGGCTTCCACGGATGTCACGTAACATCACGTGACACGGGAGATAACGCTATATTTTATACGCATTAGTTTCAATATAAATATATAACAAAGCTTTTACTTTTTAAATTGTGTATATATTTGTTAAATGTAATATATAAGTGAGTTACTACCCGCTAGCCACCGAACCTGCAACTAATAAGCAACCAACCAACCATAGATATCTGCTTTTGATTAAAAAAAATTTTTTTTTAATTAGTTGTCTTACATCTAAACTTGAAATTTACCCCCGAAGTAGCTGCCGACTTCTGATCCGCCATCCTTTAGAAAATACTGTGGTGTATTCTGGGTAATTTTTGACCAAGGCTAGGCTACAAGACACCTCCCGTGTATCCTTGCTCAGCTAGCTAAACGGCTAACAAACGGAGAATACACTCCTTGGTAGAACATGAACATTGGAACACGTCTTGGCGGCTCCTGATGACGTATCTCCTAGGCAACCGGGGCGGGGCTAAGACATCAAGGCGAGGTTCCTTGGCTTTGAGAAACACCCGTAGACTTGAGTTCGTAACTGTAGACTGACAAGTGTGTTTTGAGACTTGTGATAGAAAGTTACAAGAAACAAAACGTTTGTAAGTTGAAAGTTTGATGTTACGTACCAAAAGTTACGTGTTACAAAACAAGAAATACATGTTGCAAAACGAAAGTTACGTCTTACAAAAAACGTTACGTGTTACCAAATGAAAGTTACAGTTAAAAAACTTGGAACAATTTCCTTGTAATATTGTCCCAATCTTAGCTCCATAAAAAGTCAAACAAAAGATTTTAAGATTTCATGCTTTTCATTAATGTGTTCATTAAAACATAAAAAATACTTATTTTCATGCCTAACTAACATAAATCAACCTGGGTTTGGTGTTATTGCGTGAATTTCTCTGCTAATATTTGAGTTTAATTATAAAAACGTCCACATCTGTTTTATGAGCCCCTTAAAGCCCAAATGTGCCAGTCTGGGTCAGCTTCTTTCACCTGCTGAGTCGAAATCTTTCATTGTCATCAAACATCTGAAGTCTTATTGGTCGGCGAAGACCCCAGTAGATATTTAGCAGCCCCTCGAGGAGGAGCTCTCCATCCTCCTGCACAAAGAAACAACACACAGAACAATAAAAATCTGCAGAGGATTTCCTGCTGGCTGGCTGCCACAGAGGCTCAGCATCAGGTGTACGTGCAGGAACGATCACATACAGCTGCACGGTGGACTCTCAAATCTTAGAAAAAGTCAGTCAGGTTTTTTTTTTTTTCCACAGCACAAGGATGAAGTCACGTCTGGGAAGGTCACAGAGAAAGAGAACAGAGCCGTGGCTGTTGTGGGTCACGTAGACCAAGGAGGGAGGCGTTTGATTTAATCAAAAAAGTTTGTTTAGAAGAAAAAAAATTTTAACCGTGATGTACGTGCTCTCAATGTAAAGAAGAACAAATGGTCCCAATTTACATTTAAATCCACATATACGACCAAATAAACAAAACATTTGCATTTGTTACATAAGTTTTCTCTTGAGGTCAAAGCAGGTCAACTATTTCTGTCTTTTGAATCTGATAACAATCAGAGTCACATTTGGAATGTTATTTGTTTGCTCTGATCCTAAACTATTTGCATGTTAACCACCGTAAATAAGTCAATACCCCATAGTACAACACAGCTCTTTTAACACACGCAGGTCTCGGTAATTAAGATCAAGTCATCTTAGATCAAATCATCATTAGATGAGAGATGTCATGTTCAGCCTGGGGCAATTAAAATAAATAAATAAACGGAGACACAAAGACGTCTTTAACGCAGAGCTATGATGAAATATAGTTCAAAACAGCTTCAAACATTGTGTTGTTTGTGTTTATCCCATCAATTTGTCTCTGAAGTCAATTCAAAATCATTTAAATATTTGAAAAAAATCCATCCAATTGTTTTCAAATAGAAAAAAAAGATCATATCTGTAAATTCTCATTGCAAAGCATGTGACCTTCTATACAGTTTCTTGACACATTTAACATTAGAGGTCGAACGATATTGATTTTTTTTCTACTGCCAATACAGATGCCGATATCTAGAGAGCATGGTCAACCAATGGCCGATATGTGCTGATGATTTTTTGGGTCAATTTTCATGGCCGACATCTAAATGTTTTTTTGCCTTATTTGCATGCTAAAACGTCACTAATAGCATCAGTTGATGAACAAAATTTCTGAATCTGAACCATTTTTTGAATATCGTTAAATCTTTATTTTGTGCACCGCTCAGTGGTAAAATCAGACATCTAACTTAAGTTAATCAAACAAATCAATTAACTGACCAAGTATTAAATGTTCAAAACTGGAATATAAAAAGAAATGTAAGTTGAAAATATTTTTTGAGCATTTATTATGCAGTTGTTATTCAAGAATGTGAATTTACATTTACGTCACAGCTGAGGATGTACTTGTCTTCAAATCAGCTTTACTAAGAAAAAATATCGGCCGATGTTGATATATTAAAAATGGTCAATATTGACCCGATATATTGGCCGGCCAATATATCCGGTCAATATTGACCATTTTTAATATATCAGCCAATGCTGATATTGGCCCGATATATCGGTCTACCCTTATTTCACATTCACAGCTTATTCGTGAGCTCCTTACATATTTTTTTAAAGGTTTATAGAAAATGAGCAGGGGCCTCATTTATCAAGCTTGCTTACGCACAAAACGGGGTTGGAAAACTGCTTAAGCAACTTTCCAAGCAAAGTTTGGGATTTATGAAAGAAAACGTAGTGGAAAAATGTGCGCAACTTTAAGTTGACTAAGGACCTGTCTTACGCACATTTTGGACATGGACAGCACCTGCAGTGCTGCTGCTGAGAAGGACAAAATTATGAACCTGCAGCATTATCACTTGTACTGCTTCGTTTTCACACAGAACAAGACCCCCCACACGCACACACAAACAGCCTGAAGTGCAAAATACGGGATGCAGAATATCAGCAGGGGGACAGATTGAGACAGAATGTCATGCGTGTGTGATAGTGTGTGTCCTGTCACTGTAACCTGATTGATCATGCCCCCTGGCTACTTGGACAAGGGAGATCTCGGTTTGGCTGACTGGTTAGTGGGCGTGACTTTCACCCGGGAGTCTGGGGATCGAATGCCGATAGGACCATTTTTTTTAATGTCCACCACAGATCTCTCTGAATAATTCACAACATTGACGGCTTCAGCAACGTTGTGCCACTCCGTGGATTTTCATTATTTGTTTTGCAAAAGCACCTCCTTTCATTTCTCCACCTCACCCACAGGTACCTCAATTTCTGCTTCTGTGAAATTGCGCTTCCTTGATCTGCCTTGATCTACGGTCACCATCGTCATTGGCGGAGCGCTGCAACAGCCGGCTTATGTATATGCATGAGATCCACAAGGCACTTTGCAATGACTATTTATTAGCAGTAAGTGGGCGTGGTGAGGGCGGGATGTGACTAAAAGCAGCTGAGAACCTTTCTCGTCAGTCTCCGATTTATGAAGCGGAGATTGCGTGCAGCTGTGCGTACTCCATGTTTGATAGATCACAAACCTACTTGGCGTAAGTACATTTTTTTTGCTGAGCTTAAGTACGGTTTTAGTAAGGATTCTACGCAATGTTTGATAAATGAGACCCCTGCACTGTTGCCTCACAGCAAAAAGGTTGCCAGTTTGATTACCACCTACATGATAGTTGGGAGTTTGCAGGTTCTCCCTATGTGTGGGTTTTCTCCGGGTACTCCAGTTTTATTCCCACAGAACAAAGACACGCATGTCAGGTTGACTGGAGCCTCTAAATTGTCCCTGGTGAGACAGTTTGTGTCCCTGTGATTGACTGGAGACCTGTCCATGGTGTCTGCAGCCTTTCACCAGATTACAGCTGAAGAAATGAATGGATAAAATGGTCGCCACTTACACGTTTTATGATTTCATAGCCCTCTGATATCTGAAAAAGTCATTAATAGTCATTAATAACTAGTTGTTTTTAGGCTGAGTTCATCTGGTGGTTCGTACAAGGTTTCATTGTTTCTGGAATATAAACATTCAGCCCAGCTGCACTGGAGTCAGCTAACCCGCTGTTCCTGAGTTTCCTGGGCAGGCATGAACACACCCTCCAATGTACACACACTCACACACTGATTCACACAGATGCGAGGGAAGGTCAGTGGAGCTATTTTTGGAAGGAGCAGCTAATCGCTCCACCACAGCCCGCCTATAAAGCCTGGATACACCCTCCCATCCACTCACACTCTCCTGCTCAGACCCGACATCAGCCTGGTAATCTCAGAGCTTCTACAACTCAAGCATCGAAGGTGAGCACGATTCTTCTTCTGATTTCATTTTATGAGCAATTTTTACCACAGAAAAATACACCTATGGTGAATATGCAACTGTTTTAACATAATCCTAACTCTTTAATTGCAGCATGAAAAGCAGAAGATTGTTGTCTCTGCCTCTTTTGCCCACCATCACTGAGACACTCGAGGACATGCCTGTCCACCCCTCGCCCCTCCAGCCCACTCAGACCTCCTACTCTCTGGAGGACTACATGACCAGCATTCAGGCACTCGCCTGCCCTGTTGAGGCTCCGAGCTACGGCCCCGTCAGACTCCAGAGGTCCCCCAGACTGCGACAGCTCTCAAAGACTCAAATGAAGCTCTCAGGCTCGGTCTCAGTTGCCCGTGTGTCTCCACTCATGACACGGACTTCCAGAAGCTCCAGCAGCTCGGAGGAGTTTTCCCTCCTGATGAGCAGGGAACGAGACTGCAGGGGAAAAGATCCCCTAGACTGGCTCTTTGGACAGATCAGGACTTAAGAGGAGACACTGCTGTGGGAATTCTTGGGTACTTATGTGGATTAAGGGAATAATGTTGGACCGACCTCAGGAGGAACTCTGGAGAACAGCGGAGATCTACAGTATTTATTTCTATGCACAAAGGACTCAGGTTTACATGTTTAAGTTGTCTGTTGTTTTGTTAATGTTTAAGAGTTTATAATATAATAAAATAATATTACAAAACCGTTTTACTGAAGTTTCTTAAATAAAAAGTCATTTTTTATGGCTCCAGATTTTTGTTGATATAATTAAAAAACATAATATTGACTAAATATTTAGAAAATAGCAGATATTTTTACAAGTAATAATAACTAAATGATATAGTTAACTGCTGCTTATGATGATGATGGGAAAATTATTTCTGTTGATCAAAAATGGAAAAAAAGAGATTTTGTTTGCAGAGTTGTGGTTTCATTGTCCTGGTATTTACGCGTCCGTCCGTCCGTCCGTGCACGCACGCACGCACGTTTTTGGTGTGTGGGAGGACACCATTGGACAGGTCATGCAAACACCATAAAGGAAATTCACCACTAGTAGCTGTCTTTGTTTTTAGTGATCAGAAGAGGAGAGATCAAACTCTGTGTGTTATATTTTATTGGTTTAAGTGGACAACATGCAGCATTATGAAGCATTTAATCTGTTATTTAATCTGCTTAAAGAAGCAACAGCCAGTCTAACTAAGCCACTGTGTTGTTCATGTCTCAAATCAGAAAATGGTGTCTTTGTTTTTAGTATTTGAAGACCAACACAAAAGTAACTGGTGGAAAAATAAGATCTAATCAGCAAAATTTTACTTCTTCTATAAGAAAAAACAAATGCACCCTTACTGTGCATGTACTGCTGTTTGCTTGCTAGTGCTGTATTATTATGACCTTAAAGTGTTATAATAGTTTTAGTAAAGGTAAATATATTGCTGTTCAACAAGCAGATAATTAGGGCTGGGCGATATGGCCTAAAATCAATATCATGATATAATGAGGTTTTCACCTCGATAACGATAAATAAACGATAACTACAGGTATGTGCAGAAACAAAAGTCTCATGTATTATGTTGAGTCACATTTTATGTGACTCAAGGTGGTACAGCCTCTTAAAGGGACATAAACATTGCCAACCTACACACATCTTTTCATTTTTTTAAATCATCAAATGTATTGACATGGGAACAATTACCTCGATAAGAGTCAGAAATTTCGATAACGATAAATTTTCGATTTATTGCCCAGTCCTACAGGTAACCCATTTAATAGAACACATTTACTTTCCGTAACTTATCAAAGCATTCAGTAAACTTTACTTAAAGGTGTGGTTTACAAGTTTATTCAATACATTTGCAGTGTTCTCAATGCTTAATGACTCAATAATAAAAAGCTATAGATGTTCCTGTTCTGAGATGCAGAACTTTGCTGGTGCAGAGGTGGGTTGAAAACAACAGGATTGCTCATCATTATTAATGATATGCTGTAATAAAAATGAACTTGTCATCTGTTGTATAATTGCTTTATACAAGTTATTGATCACTACTGTTTGTCAATCACACTTATCATGCAAGGGTAATCATGGTAGAGCCGAACATAATGTGATCATGAGGATGTAATCAAGGTAATCCTGGTGGAGGTGTGCAGCTTTGCACGCACATCAGGGAATGTATAAGGAGCAGAGCAGAGCTCAGAGCTGTTAGAGCTGCTTGTTGGATTCTACCTGACGAGGTTCATGGATTACATGTGTTCAGTTCTTCACCTATCATGGATTACGTTTTCTAACTGGGGTGTTCAGCTCTCCACCCATAAGCAACGGTAAGAGAAATGTTTCGTTCATGATTGATAACTTGTATGAATGCCGGTTGAATAAAGCCTTGTTGTTCATCTGATATTCAAGTTGTGTTTCATTGTTTCTGGCGTCGACTTGACAACGATCCTGATTAAATAAATATAAAGTGTAAAAAGAGACTTTGAGTCTTTTAAGGTAATTAAAATAAAATAAAACATTTTATTTTAGAACATTTTTGGCGTCACGAACAGGATCAGTCAAGCTATTCCAGCAACAATGAAGTGTTTTTGGAGAAGCAAAAAGGAGCCGAGTGCTTCTGGGGAGGGAACGCCGATTCCCGTGCCGATTCCCGGCTGGGAAACGGAGGAGTTCCGAACCATTGGTGATATGTTAAGGCAGCGCAGTGGACGCCCTGGGCCGTGGGGAGAGTTAAATGGAGTGGTCAGCCCCGCCGTGGTGCTGGACCGTTTGACGCGGATAGAAGTTAAAGAAAAAGCGCCGCTGGCAGGAGTGAGAGATATGATGTGGCTTTTTGCAGAAGCATGGAAAAAACAGGAGTTAGAATTGAGCAGTTGTAGAGAGCGAGCGGCGCAGGAGAAAATCCATGCTGAAGAAGTTGGAAAATCATGCTCAGAGTTTGAGCAGAGAGTGTGTGTGATGGGGAAAGAGCTAAAGCATGCTCAGAATGTTTTGGATAAAACGCTGACTTTTGTGTCTCGAGCGCAAAGGAAGGAAAAGAAGCGACCTCGTAGAACAGGTCCTGCTCAGATCCGGGCATTTGTAAAGAATGTTGGTGAAGATTGGGACCCTGAGAAATGGAACGGGGATCTTTGGGGGGATGATGAGGAGGAGGAGTGGGCGATTAAACCTGACCCACCACCTCAGCCCTTGTATCCATCATTACAGGGGATAAAGATGTCAGAACAAAGACCTATTACTAGGCGTCGGCGAGAACAGCAAATTATTCCACCAATACTGGTAGATATGGTGGATGATCAGGGACGGCCGGAACTCGATGAGGCGGGTAATATAAGAAGGATGTTACAACAGCAGCCACAACCCGCCCCTAGGCTGCTAACAACGCTAGAGGATTATTCACAAGATGAGTTAAATCACATGAATGGGAAGCTGAAACAGCGCCCAGGCGAACCAACTGACTCCTGGCTTAATCGCCTTATGGAGGATGGCGCGTGTGATATAGCCATAGATGCCGGTGATGCCATGAGATTTTCAGGATTAAGTACTGATGCACAGATAAATGCTGAATACCGGGCTACAGTCCGGGCATTGCCAGCTGATGAAGATTTCAATGTGGGGGATGCATATGCTCTGGCATGTCATGTAATCTATCCTACCACGGCGGACTGGTCTGAGATTAAAGGGCAATGGCAGACAGTGAGAGATGCCATTCAGCGGCTCACCAGACTCACTATTAGAGAGCAAGTGGCTCGAAACGGGGGAGCTGGAGTGGTGGACTGTAACATCTCTAAGGCAACTAGAGATCACCTCATCAGACATGCCCCACCACATTATAAACCCATGGTGACCAGCTTGTTGTTTGGCGCGGCAGACCAGACTTTTGCCGCGATAAAAGATCGTCTTGGCGAACTCACCACGCTGGGTGATTGGTCTGAGACGAGGAGAGAGGGAGCTAGAACTGAAAATAAACCCAGGATTGATCCACATTCAAGGGGTCGTAAAGGGGGGGCAATGGGCCCCTCTAGAACAGATCTGTGGAGGGCACTGCGACAAGCGGGAGTGCCGTTTGAGGAGATTGATGGATTGCCCACTAATGCATTGATGGAGAAATGCAGCCAAATGGGACTGAAGGTCCATTGTCAGTTCAGACATTGTCCTGAAAAGGACGACAGGATGTCTGTGTCAGAATTGGTTGGAATGTTGCAGAATGTGATCAGGGAGGTGGCGTCGAAGCCTGCTGAACCTTCCGCCCCTCCCAAGGAATCTTCAGAGGAGGAGAGTTCAGATGAGTGTTATCAGGTGGCGGCAGTGAAGCGTAGAAAGGAAAAACAGCACCGAAGGGAACATGATGATGAATAGGATGAAGGTCAAGCTCGGGTTGTTGCCAGTGCCTCAGGATGGTCAATAAATGATATCAGACCACATGTGGAATTACAGATTTATTGGAAAAAATCAGTACAGACAGTAATGGCATTGGTTGACACTGGGGCGGAGGCCTCGGTAATTCATGGCAATCCTGATAAAATAAAGGGAAACATTGTACCTTTGACTGGACTTGGGGGGCAGATGTTAGTAGGAAAGGGAGTAACTTTGCCCTTAAAAATAGGAAATCAACCTATTAGAAATTACAGTGTAGTAGTGGCTCCTGCAAAGGAATGGATTATTGGAATGGATATATTGGCCGGAATGACTCTTCATCTGAAACATGGTCGATTTTGTTTTGGTATAAACAGAATCCACACCATTTTGGTAGGCAAGGTCAAAATGACACCTTTTCCCATTCCTGAAGCAACACAGGTGGTATCACAAAAACAATACCGGTTGCCTGGGGGTCAGAAAGAAATTACGGACACTATTAAAGAATATCTGGAGGCAGGAGTTTTGAAAACATGCACCACACGGTGGAATAATCCCTTATGGCCAGTGAAGAAATCAGATGGTTCATGGAGAATGACTGTGGATTATAGAGCGCTGAATAAACATACTCCTCCTTTAACGTCTGCGGTTCCGGATGTTATCACGATTGTGGAAAGGGTGCAGCATCACTCTGGTACATGGTATGCGGTGATAGATTTGGCCAATGCTTTCTTTACCATACCTATCCCTGAGGACAAGATGGAACAGTTTGCCTTTACATGGGAAGGAAGACAGTACACCTTCACCAGATTACCACAAGGGTATTTGCATTCACCCACAATCTGTCATAGGATAGTGGCTGAAAATCTGTCGACTTTAAAGATCCCATCAGGCATATTGCTATCACACTACATTGATGACATCATGATTCAGGGAAACACTAAAGAAGAGGTTGAGCAATTGCTCCCACTTCTGATAACACATATGAAGAATCATGGATGGGAGATAAATCCAGAGAAAGTGCAGGGATCTGCACAGTCAGTGAAGTTCTTGGGAATTATCTGGAATAGAGGGGAAAGAGAAATAACAACTAAAGCTAAAGAGAAAATAGCACGGTTCCCAATACCACAGAATAAGACAGATGCTCAGCGGTATATTGGGTTGTTTGGGTTCTGGAGACACCACATACCTCATTTAGGACAGATCTTGCAGCCTCTGTACAGATGCACTCGGAAGAAGGAGCAGTTTGAATGGGGGCCTGATCAACAACAGTCATTTGAACTAGCTAAAGAGGCCATCCAACAAGCTGTTTCTTTGGGGAAGATGTTGTCAGGACCAGTGGAGTTACAGGTTTCTGCAGTAAATGATTATGCTAACTGGAGTTTGTGGCAAAAACAAGATAGGTGCAGAAAACCTTTGGGTTTTTGGTCTAGGAAATTGCCTGATGCAGGACAGAGATATACTCCATTTGAAAAACAGTTGTTGGCATGTTATTGGGCTTTGTTGGAAACAGAAGCCCAAACTGTGGGGCATGAAGTAATGATGAGAACACATATACCCATTCTAACTTGGGTCATGAGCAATCCTACAACTCACCGCATAGGGGTAGCTCAAGAGGCTAGCATCATAAAATGGAAGTGGTATGTTTCTGAGAGAATGAAACCAGGAGAAAAAGGAGTATCAATGCTCCACGAGCAAGTGGCAGACGTTCCAGAAATGGATGAAGTGCCTTTTGAGGTAAAACCAATCCAGGATTCTCCTGTGAAACTGGGGGTAAGATGGAGCGAACTCACCCCAGAGCAGCAGGAGCGAGCCTGGTTCACTGATGGTTCCTGTCAATATGTGGCAGGAACCAGGAAATGGAAGGCTGGGGCATTTAACCCTGGTACACAACAAGTTATGGAACTCACAGGGACAGGAAAGAGTAGTCAATGGGCGGAGTTGAAAGCAGTACACATGGTAATAATGGCGGCTGGGGTGCAGGGAGTAAGTATTTATACTGACTCCTGGTCAGTAGCCCAAGGAATGTTAACTTGGATGCCAACTTGGCATGCTACACAATGGAAGATACATTCAAAAGAGGTTTGGGGAGCTGACCTATGGAAGGACATTTGGGAGAAATGCCAAAATATTCCTGTGTCAGTATTACATGTGGATGCTCATACTAATAACAATGATCCTGAATCCCTGCATAATCAGACTGTAGATAAGATAGTGAAAATTCAGGCTGTAAGACAATCAAGTCCTGGATTAGCCAAATGGGCTCACGTTACTGCTGGACATTGGGGTGTGCAGGGAACATTGAAATGGGCGAGGGACAGAGGAATAGATCTCATCATTGATGATATTAAAACTGCCATAGAAGATTGTGAACCTTGTCAACATCAGAAAAAGAGAATCCCTCGACATATACAGGGACAGATACATCGAGGTAAACAAGCGGGACAGTGTTGGCAGATTGATTTCATTGGACCATTGCCAAAAAGTAAAAACTGTAAGTATGCATGCACAGCCGTGGATACGGTGTCAGGGGTACTGGTGGTGCATCCGTGTCATAACGCCAATCAGGAGGCTACATTGAAATGTCTGTCATTAATAGAGACCTATTATGGACTACCTTTGCAGGTTCAGACTGATAATGGTACCCATTTCACTGGAAATAAGATCAAAGAATGGGCAGAGAACAACGCGGTAGAATGGATCTATCATGTAGCATATCACCCGAAAGCTAGTGGACTCATTGAGAGAATGAATGGGTTACTGAAAGAGAAACTAAGGAAACTATGGGTTACTAATTCTTTGGACAAATGGAGAGAAAATCTGACTAGGGCAGTACATCAGTTAAATAACAGACCCGTGGGGGATGGAGTTACTCCACTGATGCTAATGGTTGCCAGGGCAGGAAGGGAAACAACTTCTACTGACCCTCCTATACGAATGTGGAAACTAACTTCTGAGGCAGAACTCCCTGTTAGAGCAACTGCGGGCTCTGTGGGATTAGATCTTAAAATCTTGGAAAGCATCACTTTAGTAACCAATAAAGTGACAGTGGTAAAAACAGGATTGGGAATTCAATGTCCACCAGGAACTTATGCTCATGTGTGTCCAAGAAGTGGTTTAGCTTTGAGGGGTCTAACCATTTTAGCTGGGGTAATAGACTCAGACTATCAAGGGGAAATAGGTGTGGTGTGTCAGCATACAGGTAAAGAACCGTTGGTACTGGAAAAAGGAGACAAGATAGCTCAGTTAGTAATCAAACGGTGTGTAATGTCCAAAGTTGAAGAGATTACTAAACCTACCACTATCACTCAGAGGGGTGAAACTGGGTTTGGATCATCAGACTTTACTGCGGGGGCAAAAGTGTGGGTGGAGCAGCTCAATGGTCCTCCCAGAGCTGGAGAGATTATTGCACAGGGAAAAGATGCTGTGGTAAGTGTATTGTTCCCCGGAGAGGAAAAATGGATTAATATTCCGATAAACAAATGTTACAGGAGAGAAAATTAATGCTTGTCATTCTATCTGCAGTTTTGTATGTATCCCATAGGCGGGTGTCTGAGTGACGGTGGTTGACTGGGTCCCCTTCCCCTACAAAAGGATTGAACCCTTGTCGAGGCGATGGATGGGCTCCGCGGACCTGGTGGTGTCGGATGTTTGGTCATCGTCCTCCATGTCCTCGCTGTCATCGCACTGAGGGCACATTTCTGTTGGGGGCTCACGGAAGGACAAGTGTTGGAAGAAGGGGTCATGGGCCATCTGGAATTGGTTAGCAGTATGTCCAACCGCACTCAAGGCACATTCACATGCAGAGCAAATGACGCTTGCTACTTGGGAAACCTAACATCTACCGGTAAGATGTACCGGTGCAGAGGATGTCTTAAAATCCGAGGAAGGGTGATCAGCCCGGGGGTGTTGGTTCAAGGATCAACAGTAACCTTTAATTCTGCAGCGCGCATCTGTGCATACCATCAGGGGAATGGTACTTGCATACAAAATGGCACAAATTGGAGTATGAAGGTTGATCGCGATTTCCGGATCAGGAATGGAACTGTAATCACAGGAGGATACGCCTATTTGTACATATTCTGGGTGCTGCCCGACACAGCTAGAGCTACGCAGACAGCTGTAGCTCCCCTGGTTCAACAAATGGGACAAATAAGGGTAGCCGAATATGTGCGATGGACTGTGAAATTCCCTCCTATTCCGCCTTGTAACAGGAGGAGGCGAGCATGGTATGACACCGTGCTAGGAGGAACTGGAACTTTGTATGGTCTGGCTAACACAGCAGACAATGAGGTGACACGAACTATGCTGTCCAACACTGGAGAATACACCGCACAAGCTGTCACCAAGACTGCAAGATGGATGCCTTCGACTGTATCTAGTCAGTTAGAAGGAAGTGATGTGTGGAAAAGTGTATTTAAATGGAATCTAAAGCTTTGGAATGAAACTTATGATGCATTGCATAATTTGTCACACATAGGTAATTGGACAGTCTGTTCCTTGCAGACTATTCATGCTGAGACACAGAGAAATAGGTTTCAAATACAGGTAATGAGTAATAACTATCATGCATGGCGAACATTATGGAACATCAGTAGTTCATTATGGCTACAGCTACATGCAGAAATGACGATTTGTAATAAATCTATGTGTACTGGATACTGGGATCAGTATAATATGACATCAGTAATGACTGTGTGTAGATATCAGATACTGCCGGTGATAACCACTAAAGGGTTTTGGTATCTCCATGTTAGTGGAGAGTGGTGGGATGTTAAAACAAATCGAACATATGAAGTAAAACACTGTGATGAGACTGATAAGGGTTTAGCCTGCCCATTGGTAAAAGGACATAGCAATCCATGTTTCACTGATTCAAGGGTCGTACTCTGTGATTGGACGGTCACACCCCCAGAGGAACAGTTTTGGCAGGTGGGTCCTAACACCTTATGCGTGGCTACAATGACCAATTCCCCACAGGTACCTTCAGTTCCCTTTTCAGGTTGTCTCAAGGGTATACATATGTGGGAATGGAATAACGTGACCTATTGGTTGAGTAATTACACTGTATCTAGTCGGCTGACTAAGATACAATGGGAGGTTTTACACTCCCCTTGGACACTCTCACTGGAACGATTCAAATGCGCATTGGATGGTTCCACTGAAGTGGCAAAATTGATTGACTCTCATAGGTCCAACCTTTCCAGGCTCATGGTGTCTACTCTTGTGGCACAAGGGGAAATAAAACATGTTGCTACATTGATTGAACAGGCTTCCGCTCATCATTGGTGGGATATATTTACAGGCATGTCGAGTACCGCTAATAAAGTGCTAATTCCACCTATGATTGCAGCATTAATTATAATCAGCATTCTAACATTGTGTAATCTTATTATTTGTTGGTATGTTATTCGATTAAGAAGAGAAATAAATTGGGTAATAATGCAAAGACTACGATGAAAATTAAAGTGGAACTACAAGGTATGTTATAAATGACGTTGGTTTTGATGGGGAAATGGTGATGGATCCATGATGTTACATAAATTAGATGAAAAGTTCAAGAGTGGAATGTAATAAAAATGAACTTGTCATCTGTTGTATAATTGCTTTATACAAGTTATTGATCACTACTGTTTGTCAATCACACTTATCATGCAAGGGTAATCATGGTAGAGCCGAACATAATGTGATCATGAGGATGTAATCAAGGTAATCCTGGTGGAGGTGTGCAGCTTTGCACGCACATCAGGGAATGTATAAGGAGCAGAGCAGAGCTCAGAGCTGTTAGAGCTGCTTGTTGGATTCTACCTGACGAGGTTCATGGATTACATGTGTTCAGTTCTTCACCTATCATGGATTACGTTTTCTAACTGGGGTGTTCAGCTCTCCACCCATAAGCAACGGTAAGAGAAATGTTTCGTTCATGATTGATAACTTGTATGAATGCCGGTTGAATAAAGCCTTGTTGTTCATCTGATATTCAAGTTGTGTTTCATTGTTTCTGGCGTCGACTTGACAACGATCCTGATTAAATAAATATAAAGTGTAAAAAGAGACTTTGAGTCTTTTAAGGTAATTAAAATAAAATAAAACATTTTATTTTAGAACATATGCAAACACCTCGCTTCTGATTGGCTAATAGACTGAGTTCAGTCATGTTGCAAAGTCACTATCACCAACACACTCTCCGTTCTCTCACCTCGCTGCAAAAACAAACAAACAAACAAACAAACAAAAAAGGCCTTCCTGTGGGCAGGCAAGAGCCAAGATGGGCTAGGCCATGAATGTAAATTCACAGTGTGACATCACAGTGTGTGGATTTTCAAATCCTAGCATTTCACCATCTATTTTCTACCAGAAGCTAACACAGGAGATAGGTGTAGGAGACTATTTTCATGTTCAGCTTGCATGAAAAACTCAGAGTGACCAATTATAATCAGAAATAATAATTAAATAATGTTTTTTTCAGTCAACCAATCTTTAAACTAAACTAAAAAATAATACAAAGTAATTTAATAAATAATTTCATCAAAACATTTATTATCTAACATTATTTACCTCTCCTGTTAATTCCCTTGCATCATATTATAATCCTTATTGCTTCTAATAATAAATTAATTTTCTTGGTGTAATGATAGTATATAAATCTAACACATAAAATACAATAGAAAAACAAGAAATAAAATGATAAAAGACATTTATATCTATGTTTACATTTAGTGGTTTAATTGTTTTTTATTTTTAATATTTATGGTAAAAATATAAATCCAGTCTTTTTATTAATAATTCAGTTGATTAGTAATAAATTATAAATGACCCACTTGTATTGCATCTTTCTGGATCGGAGGACTCCAAAGTGCTTTACACTACAGTGAATCATTCACACACTGATGGTGATGCGCCATATTGTTGTGACAGCTGCCCTGGGACACACTGAGGCAAGGCTGGCACCACAAGTCCCTCTGACCACCACCAGCAGCAAGGAGGTGAAGTGCCTTGCTAAGGTCACTACAAGTGTATGATGGGTCTGATTTACTTATGTGAATAGTTTTTATTCCTCTTCTTATTTTCATTAGATAAAAATTATATGGTAGCTTAAAGAGATCTCATGATAAAATGCTAAACATAATAAAATAAATCAACCAGTCCCAGTACTCCACTGTCTAGCTGTAGATAACCAACCCAGGCATACCAGACTGATCCACTAGGGGGCATCACACATTGTATAAAGTATATTCGGGACAAGCCAAAACAAACAAAACCAGTTACGACATGATTGGTCAGAGTATAGAGGTGAATCAGACCAGACTGACCTCGTTTAACAGTCCCACATGATCTTATTAAGGGAAAATAGATCTGTGTTAAAAGGATCTATAATTTAAAACTGAATCAGGGAGGAAATCTGAATAATATTGGGAAATTGATCCAGGCATTCTTCAACTGGAAGAGAAGTTTGGTAACTGAGACAACTTAGCATCTGAACAAGCCTGCCTCCATTAATAGGATTAATTTAGTTAATGCAGATATTACACTGAGAAGTTTTTACGTGTCAGAGTTTCTTATTTCCCAGGAACTGAGGTCCCTTTACCTGATGGTGACTTGCTAAGTCAGTATGACTAATGTTGGCCCGCTGACTCCACCTCCAGCATGTTATTATGATCTAATCTTCTAAACAGCCTTCAAATCCTCTACTGTCAACCAGCCTCTTCTTTTTACACCAAACAAGCATGACCACCATGAGCAATCATGACCCTGGGAAAACTGAGATGATGGCGCAAGACTGTTGGTCTCAAATTTCTATAAGGTGACTGGCTTTGGGTTGCATGAATGAACAAAAATAAAATTATGTCTTTTTTCTCATTTCCATGAAATACCTAATGAGTTACACCACATTCAGCTGGATTTTACTTTGAAATCTTTAAGTTTTGTGAATATTTAGTTTCAGTGACTCAAAAATTATTATTTTAAAGTTATTACCAGTTTTCATAGTATAACAATAACCAACTGTTTACAAAATCCACTTCCTGGCATCTTTCATCACTTTGGAAGGTGCAGCTGCTGCGGCAGAGGAGTTCAACAGATATTTTAAGTACAGATGATTAAACTAGAAAAGGTAATGCACAGAATGTTAATCCTGCTTCTTTTATTATAGCACACATTTAGATGTAGACCACAACGTCTTGCAGAATTGCAACATTTTTCTACAACTGCAAAGCAGCCTTTGTTTTCCTTTTTTTATTTTGATCAGAAAACACAAGTTCCTGAATAAAGACAATTTAAAAAAATCCCATTTTACTGACGATCATCATTCCTCATAACTCCAGCATTTTAATCTTATAGCGTGGAAAGTAATGATGCTATTGTACATTTAGAAAGTGTTATTCTAATACCCAAACCCCAGAGATGCAAGAGGAACAAAACGATATAAACTTAAACTTTGGAGACGTGCTGTTGCCTCTTTATGAGCAACCCCTTGCAGGACCAGGATCAGAACATCCAGAGCAGATCTGCACCTTCAGAAAAAGCAGCATTTACATTTCTAAAAGACTAAGTGTGGACAAGTCTGAACAAATTGCATCAGGTGCATGTTAAGCCTTAAACAAACAGTCTGATGATCACATTTACACCTGAACATCTTGCACACTCACTGTCAGGTAAGGTAAACTGTCCAAAGTCAGAAACTTTAGATTGGCTTTTTCACATAATAGCAAAATATAATAAAACGTTTGTGGAAATAATTCTGCTGCATAAGGACTCACTGGGATATGTCAATACTTCAACTTTCATATCCATCAACCCCTTTCAAAGATTTAAATAATACCATTCTATTACTACTGAATCCTTGAAAGGACAGTTAAAACATTTCAAAATTAGTTTTTTTTGTTGAAAGACAATTAAAAATGAACACTTTACATGTTGAAGATAGCTTCTTGAACAACTTTGGTGTAAAGAAACAGATTTTTTCAAACATGACTGAAGAGTCAACAGGTAGTGGTGGACTCACTAGAACAACTGTGACCTAAAAAATGTACATTTTGATTCAAAATGATGCTATTTTATAAACCTTTGTGCAGTCATAAACTTTATAATAGAGCTTGTGATCACACATGATTACGCATAGCATTCTGGGATGTGCGCGGCCATGTTGTAAGGTTGACGAGTGTAAACACCATCGTCGGCTCACTTGGATCGCAGCACGATTTGACACCATCAAATGAATAATAGATTAATTTAAGCCGCAAGAACGAGACTGAGCACGCTGTTTATAGTAGTAACAAGCAACAAGTAAGGACCCACTCGCCTCCAACAGGGCGGACGTGTCGGTAATGACGTCATGATCACACGCTCTGAACTTGAGACAGTTCTCCACACCTTCATCTCCTCACGCTTAGACTACTGTAACTCTCTTTTCACGTGTCTGAGCAGAACCTCCCTGAACCGTCTACAGGTGGTTCAGAATGCTACAGGTGCTCGGCTTCTGACCAAGTCCTCCAACCATACCCACATCACCCCGCTTCTCCTCCAGCTTCACTGGCTGCCAGTCAACTTCAGGGTTCATTTCGAGATCCTGGTTCTGGTCTATAGGGCCTTACATGGACAAGCACCATCTTACATTGGTGATCTTCTTAGTCCCTACACCCCCAGCAGGTCCCTGAGGTCCAGTGATCAAAGCCTACTGGTTGTGCAGCACACCAGGCTAAAGACCAAAGGTGACAGATCATTTGCTGCTGTGGCCCCCAGACTCTGGAACTCTCTCCCCCTGAGCCTGAGATCAGTGGACTCAGTGGTCTCCTTCAAAAAGCAGCTGAAGACTCACTTGTTCAAGCTGGCTTTTGTATGACCTTCTTCACCACTCTCTCGTTATTCTGCTCTCCCCACCTACTCCACCTTCCTCAGGATCCACTGATTTCCCTCTTTCCTATTCACTCTCTCTCTTTCTTAACATTTTTTAATCACAATTGTCTATTTTTTGCTCATTTTAAATATATTTTAACCATTTTCTAAATTCTTTATATTTTTAAATTTTTTTATTTTTGTGAAGCGCCTCGTGATTTTTATCTTGAGAGGCGCTTTAGAAATGATATATTCTTCTTCTTCTTCTTCTTCTTCTTCTTCACAAGCCATGTAAGCCAGTAATTAGCATAGAATTCCATTTTTGCAGCAGAAATTAGCATAAGAGCTAGGTATTTGTAAAACTTTCAGTCATAAGTTCATACATCAGGAAATTCTGGCAAAAAATGCTACAAATAGCTAATTTTGCTATAGAATTCTAAGCGCATGCTTGCATAAAATGAAGATTACTGCTGCATGAAATTTCATAAAATAAAATTTTTATGAACTGACATTTTTTAAATGTAAGATGGAAATATTCCACTATGGAACTAGTTCTAGTGTGATTTGCTCTTTCTCCAAACTGAGGCTGTTCAAAGAGCCTCTTTAACCGGTGGCATTTAAACTGCTAACAACCTTTTCACATAAACTCACTTCAAAATATTTGAGATATTCCCTTAATATAATCACCAGATTTTTTGTTACATTTGACAAAGTAAAGTAAAATTAGATAATTGAGTGAAAATGCTAATATAAAAAGAACACAACTCAAGTCAAAGACAGAGCTACAAGATCATGTGAACTATGCTCATTATCATTTTTTCTGTTTATATACTACATTTGCTGTGCACTACATAAACTGCAGCAAATTGGTTCTCTTTAGAATGCTTTTGTCCTGTTTTGAATCAAATTCCTACCAGATAAATGTCAAATGAATCCCACGTCATTCTCGCATAACTGAGGGTTCTGGTTGGCTTGAATAAACATATTTTCCTTTCATTTCCCTCCCCTTTTAGCCAGCGAGGAGATGACATCATGAAAAAATCCCACATTAAAGCTTCTGAAATTATGTTCTGCTGCTTCTAGTTTTGAGTCAACCTGAGCCGAGTCAATTTCCATAAAACCAACAAACAAATTGTTTTGTTTTCATGTCATTTAGTGGAAAAATTAAGATTTTTAAGGATGCTACTGTTCATCCTCTGTGGCTGATATTAAAGCAGTAATGTAACTGCAGTGGGTTTCTTCTGTCCTTCAGCTTGGAGGGGATTTTCCACCAACATGACATCGCTGTATGCTGCAGTGTTGTGGGTTTCACTTGCGGGACAAAAATGAGGGGCCCTCTTGACCACTCAGCCCTACCCTAACAAACGCACACACGCACACACACACACACACACACACACACACACACACACACACACACACACACACACACACACACACACACACACACACACACACAGACCTGCTAGTGAATACAAAGGGGAATTCCAAACCATAAAACCCAATAGATGATTATCAAACAAGTAACTAAGGTCTTACAAACAACGGTAAAGACGCAAAAACTAAAAAGCTTAAGTGTGCAAAGTGAAGTTTTATGACTCAAGTGGGAGACGTTCCCTCTACCTCCATCTTAGTTTTGAGGTAGTGGGGGCTTTTTGTGGGCTGCCAGCTACTTGCCAAAGTTGGACAACAACCCAGGAATTGCAGGTCTGGGTACAGAGTTGCCTCCATATAGGAAGCCGATCTGGTCTCTCTCAGGTTTTATCCGTCTGAAAAATCAGAGGTGCTGTGTGTGTGTGTGTGTGTGTGTGTGTGTGTGTGTGTGTGTGTGTGTGTGTGTGTGCCTGTGTGTGTGTGTGTGTGTGAGTGTGTGTGAGCCGTTCTGCAATACAGCTCAATGGTTTTCTACTCTCCTGTCGTCCACCTATTTATTTCCAGGAATTACTTTCTCCTGTGAGGTTTGATTGAAGGCAACTAGACCTCTTTGGTTTCATGAAGACATTTTGCTTCTCATTCTAACACAATAGGACCTAACAACATAAATGACTCCTTGTGGATAGGGAGAAAGGGTATTCATTGGTAGTTTCAGCTTGTTAAGCAACAGCTGACAGCTACAGCTTATAAGCTTGACCCTTCCACATTCCAGTCAGAATTGACAAAGCTTCTCGGATGAGAAGAGAAACATCTTCAAGAAACCAAAGAAGTCCAGCTGCCATCACTCAAACCCCATTTGGATTACAATCACCTAGATGATTACTTTCTCTTGCCGTCCTTACCTCCCGAGTCCTCAGCTGGAAGTTCTTCCCGTCGTGGTAACAGTTGTAGGTTCTCAGCAGCGTTAAGATGTCAGGTCTGAATGTGGACACAAAAACTGGATTAAAGCTCACAACTCCGAGACAACACAAACATAAGTAATCGCTTTGAATTGACCTTATTGTTCATATTCACTGTGACTGAAGTGGACTTACTTCGGTATAAGCTTCTCTTCATTAAGCTTCACAAAGGACTGGACTTCACTCATTCTAAACAGAATTCAGCTGAAGGCAGAGAGATAAAAGATTATTTGAAAAATGGAAATATTCTTGACTAATTATGTCAGAAACGCACAAACTCATATAATTGTCGAGATGAGTCGTAAGCTTGGAACTTTGGCTGAGATTCAGACTGGCACAGAAGGTGGATTTGATCAAGGAGAAAGTTGACGGGTCAGCATGGATTGGGATAGATTAATTATGCCATTATTGGATTCAGAGGGGTTGAGGACCAACAGCACTTTAAGACAGAGAGGAAATTCTGTCTGGCCCCAAAACAAGTTCTTATCTGTATCTGGTGCCCTTGAGCCTGTGAGGCTGAAGTGGTTACTCCCTCTCAGAAGAAATGTGGAATGCTGCCGTCGCCATGGCGACTCTGTCTCCCTATCCCGGCCTGGGCGGGACTGCGACCGGTGAAGGCCGTTGAATCGTTTCCAGGACTCACTGTGCTCTCTAAACCCAACTACCTCCTTCCCCTGTCCAAACGGAGGTGACGAGCGCTGCTAATTGTGGCTGCATGCACTGATGTGTGGAGACTCCCCAACCCTACCTCCCCACCTAGTGGACACATGATGTTGTGTAATGTCTGAAGTCTGTTGCATTTCTGTCTGAGGTGTTTTTTGCATAGCAAAGCTGCCCTGCCTGTGGAGAGTAACTCTGAAGTGCCTTTTTTCCTCCACCTGACCCAATCCTCCTGTAAACCCTTTGATCTCTATTAAGGTAGAGTGACTCGGGTTGCGAAT
The DNA here is from genome assembly GCF_043380555.1 of Nothobranchius furzeri. Taxonomy (NCBI): domain Eukaryota; kingdom Metazoa; phylum Chordata; class Actinopteri; order Cyprinodontiformes; family Nothobranchiidae; genus Nothobranchius; species Nothobranchius furzeri. The sequence goes on along the minus strand of NC_091752.1, from coordinate 22,684,262 downwards.
GACCACAGTCACCAATTCTTGTCATGTGTCTATGCCTATGCATGTATGTCTGATCTCAGAATTGTGTGTACAGAAACTCTAATTTCCCTCTGGGATTAATAAAGTATCTTTGAATTGAAAGGCTGCAAAAAACTGTAAAAAAAAGATACAACTCAGTCTTACAAGATGATTTTTATGCTTCTAGTAGGATAAAGTATCTTCACTTAAACAGAAAAGTGGTCTAAAAATAGTCACAATACAATAAAAAAATGTAAAACGCCTTTAATTTTTATTTTACAGGCACTGACTTTATGCAGAATTTACATTTTTGTAAAGATGTACAATTTCTCTGTTTACTGAACATTAATGAGAATGTCACAGAAGTGACTGCTTTAGCGGTGCTTGCAGGCTGGAGGAGTTAGGGGAAATCACATGAGGTGTTTGACTCTGGGCCAACAAAGTGAAAGGAGGATCAGATTGTACCACGGCTCAACAAAGCCTGCGGATCATCTTTGTCTCACTCAGGAATAAAATCTACTCTTGTGTTGTGTTCAGCAACTAAACATCACACAGAGGTAACTCGATCATCACTTCAGCTGAATCATAATAATAAAGAGAAAGAAACCCTGAAGAGTTTAGTTTCTCTGATGCTTTTCCTTCTGCTGCACACTGAAAAACAAATGAAATATATTAATTATAAATCAATTTCTGTCTTAACTCTGAAAAATGCCATCCTAAATTTTTAGACGGGGAAAAAAATGGCAGGCACGGAGGGGAGGGGGATAGAGCTTATGGGAAATTCCTGCTTGGAAAACCCATCTCTTGGGGGAGGAGCATCAGTATAAAACAGCCGCATGTGGTGCAGAAGCGCAGAGCCAGTGCACCACATGTCTCCAGCATGAAGCTTAATCTTCAGGCCGTCTGCCAGGTCGCCTTTCTGAGCCTCTGCTGTCTACTAACCGTAGGTAAGAATCCCTCTCTAATGAACACAGTCAGTGTTGTTTTCTCTTGGATAAATCATCTAAGCATGTGAAGCACTTGCTCCAGCTGAATTTACTCTTTTACCGTGTTTGTGCAGGGACGCAGTACGTCCCGGGGAGATGTTTGTGTCCACAAACGCAATCGGGTGTCAGGGGGCAACTGAAAGAGCTCAGAGTTTTGCCACAAAGTGCAACCTGTGGCAATGTTACAATCATGTGAGTAGTACATGCTGCAAACACACACACACACACACACACACACACACACACACACACACACACACACACACCTCAGCCTGCACAAAAATACGAGTTTTAAGTGTTTCGTTTTTGTTTTTCTGGTGTTTTCTAGAGTCACGCTGAAGAGTAACGATTATGATGTCTGTTTGAATCCAAATGCACCGATGGGCAAGCAACTGCTCCGCTGCTGGAATAGGTAAGAGACTGATTTGCAGGAGTTACATCATGAAAAGCTCAAATCTATCAGTGTTTACTAGGATTATGTGAATGATTTTGATGCAAAATAGAGTAAGGGAGCAAAGCATTAAACTGCACGCTCCAAATGACTTGAGTTTGGTCACACCTAGTTCCTAATCCGCCTCAACCAACGGTATCTTGTTTATTGCCAAGCCAGTCTTTTTCTGCACAGAGGAAACAGTTGTGCAATTTCTTTGTTGTTTCGGCAGGTAGAGTCAGTGCAGATGCATTTTTTCTAACCTTTCATAAAATTAAAATTAAAAAACTTAGATTTAGATCTATCTAAAATGTTTAATTTGATATCTAAACATGGATGTTTTCTTCTTTTTTTAAATTCAAGAGCTCAGAAGTTGGGTCGTGATGTGAAGGTGTGTCTAAAGCGGAGGAGACGGCGACGTGGTCAGCGCCAGAAGCAAAACCTGAGAGCACAGGGTCACAAACGGAGAGGTTTATCCTCAAACCCCCAGTAGACATGCAGACGGATAAAGGGCATTAAGTTGCAGTGAGGAACTCAGTGTGTACAGACTGATTCTTGTTGAAATTTTCATTCAACAAATACTGAAATAATTTCATGTATTTCAATATTTTGCTCCCTTCAGTTTCTGTCTGAGCTGCAAATCTTACTGCATGCCAGCAGCAGAAGGGTTTATTATTATTATTATTTATCAATGCAAATGACGGATTGTTTTCTAAACGCCCTGGAGGCTTGTCATAAATGGTGTCAGGTTTAAAGCATTAACTGGTCAGTGTATTATGTGTAGCTCTGTTTAAACAGCTGGAAGACTTTGTTGGTTATTTATTTTTATACAAAAATGTAAAACTCTCAGAATTTGCTTTGTGTAAATAAATATATCAGAACAATAGAGTGCCTGTGTGGTTTTAGACTCGAGCCTATGATGGTTCATTAGAATCAAAGGAAAAATGGACGACAAGTTCCTTCTTGGCAGGATATGAAAGGTCACTAAGACCTTAACCTCTGCTTTTGCTAAACAGCCACAGGATATGAGTCAGCTGGCGAAATACCAAACTCTTCTCACTCAAAATATCAACATGGATTAGACCATAAAACTTGCTAACTGGTGGTAAAAGAGGAGTGAAAATAAAAAATCACAATCTGTTTCCTTAACCTAAAAAATCTAACTGTTTGGGACGAGTGCAGTTATGTTTTATTGTGAACTTTATATACTCTTACTGGCTTTGCACAAAAAAACTCATGACACCATAAAATGCTGCACAAGTAGTAGGTTCACTAATAAAATAGCTTGTTACTAGGCCAACGTTTCTTGTAAAGCATGTGACATGACAGACCAATTAGAGCCTAAAGCAAGCCCGTGCACATTAAGAGTTTGTCCTTTGCTCACACAAGATATTGCTTACTTTAATGATCAGCAGCATGCTGCAACACGCTCCACTCCAATCCAGACAATGTTTTGATAATGATGCACAATTTGGTCATGTGCATCCTTTCTCACCAAACGGTTGAAAGCGCATGAACGTCAACCAGAAAGTGAAAGTTAAACGTCGGACAAGGTGAGCTTTGTTAAGGCTGGCACTGGTCGACTAAAGGAATTTTATCTTCATATTAGTGGAAAAAGCGGAAGCAGGTTGGGCAATAGGGCATATCCAGAAAACTGATAAAAACTGGTCAGCATGTCAAGTTAAAAGAGGATGTGGGTATTTAATTCATCTAGATTGAACAGGCATGTTCAAAGTAAGGCCCGGAGGCCATGTGCAGAGCTCAGAATGATTTTGTGCCGTCCAGATAACATTTCAAGAAAGATGAATTTAGTCTCTTCACTAGGGATGCACCGATCAGGTTTTTTGCTGCCGATCACCGATACCGATATCAAAGAATGCTGATCACCGATACCGAACACCGATACCGATCACGTGGATTGGCCAGAAATTTTCTACAACATTATAATGAGTGCTACAAACTACATAATCTGGGAATAAAGGAAATGTAACCTAATCTAAAATGGTCTGTATTAGGGTTGTCACGGTGTGAAAATTTAACCTCACGGTTATTGTGACCAAAATTACCACGGTTTTCGGTATTATCGCGGTATTTTTTTTAAATGTGCTACATTTTCACACAATTAAATAAACCCTGTATGTCAGGAAATATTGTCCTCAGTTTGTGTCTAAATTTAGCCTAAAATGTGTTATTTTGTAATTATGTTGTTTATTTGTTTACATTTTTCCCCTTTAGTCTTTAAAATACCAATATTTGCCCATAACTTCTTATTTTGTGTCTGTTTGATGTCATCATTTAAAAGTATTAGATCAGATAATACTCAGTACTCAAGTAGCCTTCTAATCAGATACTTTTTTACCCTTACTTGAGTAATAAACCTTATATCAGGAAAATATTGTCCTCGGTTTGTGTCCTTCCAGTGAGCTTTGCAGATGTGGGAAAATGTCATCAGGCAGTAATCATTGTTAAATTCATAATTATTCTCGGAGAGAGACCAACTCTTATCTGCCCCTGGGAGCACCGTAATGCATAGCGTCATTTCAACATGGCGGTGTCCGCGACACGGTGTATATGCAGGTAGCGGCGCTGCGGCTGCTTTATATAGCGACTCGTTGCATTCTCCCTCAACCCAAATCCTCGGATCACGCATTTTAGCTAAAACGCTAACGTTAGCTTGCCTTGCGTTGACTGTAGAGTTGTGGGTGATGGTCACACAGATGTGTCATGAGATTTGAAGCGCTGCTGCCTTTCACAGACACTTTTTCTGCTCGCGCTGCAAACAGGATAGCTGTCCCTCGGCATTCTTCAAATACCTAAATCCTCTAATATAGGCCGGTATTCAATTAAAGGCCGGGTCTCCAATTCTGGCCTGTGTCTGAGTCAGTGGAGGTAAATAATGGCCGGATGGCATGTCGTTACAAACAAGTACGAGCGTCCCAGCGGCAGGGTTATAGTCCCCAAATCAACCAGCAGGAGGCAGTAGAAGTTCACGCAGACCTTTTTTAAGCTTTTTCTTCAACGCTTTGAAACGCTACAGACACGATCCTCTATCACGCTCCTACCACACAGAGTCACGGTGTCAGTTAACCATGCTAATTCAACCCGCTCCACAGAACACACATCACCTTCCCTGTGGCTTACATAACACTCACACAACAGCAAATCAGCACATAGGAACTAGCAGAATGATAGGAAACACATATAACACAATACCCAGAATGCACCTGGCTTACAACCCCAGCCAGGTCATTACACTATCAAGTTCAAAGAGAACGTGCTGATTATGCTGCAGAACACTCTGGAGAGCAGCAGTAGCCAGTAGGGGGTGTATGAACTACAGCAATCCCTCCGCGGTAGATGCGTTCCAGACCTGGCCGCTATAGGTGAAAATCCGCGAAGTAGGGACTCCCAGCATGCCCCTCGCGGGGATTCCCTTCACGTCGAACCTACGTCACAAACCGCGGCTATAAATGGAAGTCGCCTTTCCAGCTCACCACTCAGTCATCGTTTCTTCAGATTCACGATCAGAGTTTCCAACCTACCGATCAATCCAACGAACTATCAGCTCATAGTAAGTTATCTTACTTACTTCTGGAAAGCCCGGCATTTCCGTGTCACTTCGTTGACGCTCGAACGCTCGGGGGTTTCCTAGAGCACCGACGCTATCACTTCCGCGTCTGTGAAACCACGCTCCCTATTGAATTATCGTATGATCACATTCTATTTTTGGGGGGTAAAACTCAAGTGCCAGACCGTAGGTACTGACACGCGATCGTTCATGTCGGTTCATTTACTTTAATGTTTTCTGTCTTTTATTTGCGCCTGATGTGTATCGCTGCTGTGGAGCGGGGCGCATCAACTTGTCCTCCGACGCACAGATCACAGCAGGGAGCGCTCAGCTGTTTTCGCGGTCGGTAGATCTGCCTCCTGAGCACGGCCACAGTAACAATCAGGTGTCGCCACCTCAAAAACTAATTTAACACGCGATTGTTCATGTCAGTTCATTTCCTTTAATGTTTTCTGTCTTTTATTTGCGCCTGATGTGTTTCGCTGCATGCTGTGGAGCGGGACGCTGCGCGCATCACCTTGTCCTCCGACGCACTGATCACTGATACGGCCGCCAAACAGCAAGCGCTCCGCTGTTTTTGCGGTCGGTAGATCTTTTAGAACTGCAGTCTGCAGTTCAAAGGTAACTCATGAGGTGAATATATATGAACCCAGGTAGTTTTTCTTTAGGACTGAGAGGAGATGCAGGAAGATAATAAACAGACAGGACAGAAAAATAGTCAAATAAAAACAAGTTAGTTTTTGTACCTGGTGTTGCAACAAACAGACACCATTGAAGGTAATCAGAAGTGAGGAACAGAAAATGAAATAATTATTTTAATGTTTAGAGCAGCAGGAACTCCAAGAGGCTGCAGGCGCATCAGTGAGTTTGCGGCTGCTGTGCAGGGGGAGGGGGGAGAGGGCTGAAGCAGAAACTACCGTTGTTAAAAGAAATGTGTTTAACTTTGACAATGTGGGCGCAATTTTAATTGTCAAAAACTCCAGCGAACCATTAGTTCATTCTGCTCAAATAGAAATAGAGGCCTGCCTCTAATACTGGCCCTCCTTCCAATAAAGGCCTGGAGCTTGATGAGCTTGAGTCAAATACAGGCCCGGGCCTGTATTAGAGGATTTACGGTATCTAAAATATGCCCGTACTTCCGACTTTGTCTTCTTTGAGGGATAAAAAATGTCCTCCTGTCTCCTCCTTTGACTTTGAATATCATGACAGTTGACTTATTTCAGTAATTCCATTCAAAAAGTGAAACTTGTATATTAGATTCTTTCATCACACAGTCTGATATATTTCAAATGTTTATTTCTTTTAATGTTGATGATTGTAACTGACAACTAATGAAAATCCCTAATTCAGTATCTCAGAAACACGAACATCAATCTAGACCAATGCAAAGAAAAGCAATTTTAGAAATGTTGGCCACCTGAAAAGTATGAAGCACTCAAAATTTAGTTGGGTCTCCTTGGGCCTGGAGTACTGCAGCATGGAGTCGATCAGTCAGTGGCAACGGTCATGTTGCTCTGATAGTGACCTTCAGCTTTTCTGAATTGTTGGGTCTGGCATGTTGCATCTTCTGATTCACAATACCACATAAATTTTCTATGGAGTTAAGCTCAGGCGAGTTTGCTGGCCAATCAAGAACATGGATACCATGGTCCTTAAAACAGGTACTGGTAGCTTTGGCGCTGTGAGTAGGTGCCAAGTCCTGTTGGAAAAAGAAATCTGCATCTCTATAAATTTGGTCAGCAGCAGGAAGCATGGAGTACTCTGAAACTTCCTGGTTGATGGCTGCGTTGACCTTGGACCTCAGAAAACAAAATGGACCAACACCAGCAGATGACCCCAAACCATCACTAACTGTGGAAACTTTACACTGGACCTCAAGCAACATGGATCCTCTCCTCCTCCAGACTCTAGGACCTTGATTTCCAAAGGAAAGGAAAAATCTACATTAATCTGAGAAAATAAATTTGGACCAATCAGCAGCAGTCCAGTCCTTTTTGTCTTTAGCCCAGACAAGATGCTTCTGACTTGGTTTCTTGTTCAAGAATGGCTGCGACAGCTGAAAACCATGTCTTGCATACGTCTGAGCGTTGTGGTTCTTGAAGCACTGACTCCAGCTGCAGTCCACTCTTTGTAAATCTCACCCACATTCTGGAAGGTTTTGTTTCACAATCCTTTCTATGTTGCAGCATCCCTGTTGCTGTTACACTTTTTTCTACCACATCTTGTCCTTCCCTTTGCCTCTATTAACGTGTTTGGACTCAGAGCTCTGTGAACAGCCAGCCTCTTTAGAAATGACCTTTTGTGTCTTGCCTCCTTGTGCAAGGTGTCAATGGTCGTGTTTTGGACAACTGTCTTCCCCATGATTGTGTAGCCTACAGAACTAGACTGAGAGAAAGGCTTTTGCAGGTGTTTTATGTTAGTTAGCTGATTAGAGTGTGGCACCAGGGGTCTTCAGTATTGAACCTTTTCACAATTTTCTGAAATACTGAATTTGAGATTTTCATTAGTTGTCAGTTACATTCATCAACATTAAATTGAGCAAATACAATGGGCCTTTCCGAGTATCTACCCCTGTTCTGGTACTCTGATAGTTCCTAAAATTTGTCTAAAATTACTCATCACCTACATGTAAAGCTACTGAAAAGCGGAATTTGTTTGCAGAAAGCAAAAAGAAAGAAACAGCTGTTAAATGCAAAAATCTGGCAGCCAGTAAACATTTTTTCTTCAGATTAAAGAAAAATATCCTTCAACATCTCCGCAGTCATGTAGATGGATGGGTTTCACCACATGGCGACCAGTTTAATATACAATTGACCAAATATAGGAAAAAAATAACATTGTTTAAAACAAGTTCTCTGGCCTCAGCCCTTTCTTGGAAGGATGTTTGCACAAACCTTGTCTCGGCCTGTGCTGTTAATGTTGAAGCAGTGTCAGAACTGAACCTAGAACACAAACACACACACACAAGATAAATGCATGAAGTTGTAGAGCAGAAATGACATTATCTAAGGGAGAAGAACGTAAATGAAGTAGATTTGGCTCAAGGAGTAGAGATAAAAAATGGAGCACTAAAGCAGGTTTTGTATGCATTTATTTATTACTCTGAAATGCTTTTAATATGTGAGCAAGAATGCATCTGTACGTGTTTATTTAAATCTAGCCTTTTATTACAGACTATTGATAATAGCTCAGAGGGACACATCACAGCAACAAACCAATAATACAATGCTGCCACCTAGTGTTTACAGCAGGACATGAACATCTCAAAATCTCGACTTGGGTTGTTTTCATCTTGTTACACATCTGTAAAATTAAAATTAACACATATGTCTAATTAATGATTAAAAACTAAAGTATTATCTAAATCAATATTCCATACCACAAAGTCCCAGAAAAAGTCCCACAAAGTCACAAAATCCAGTGTTTCGAAAACATGATTAAAGTATAGTTTTTGACATCTCTTCAGAGAAAACAAAGCTTACATTTGATCAAACTGGTGAACTAATGGTTCATCTGAATGTAAGCAACACCAAAGCACACTGTTGCCATTTTAAAACAGCCTTATCTGGGAAAAAAAAGCCCATTACATTAATGTTTCAAGCCTTTATGCTGCTGTTAATTTCAAGTTAACCCATTATTTCTGCAGATATATTACTAAATTCTTGCTGAACTCAACTTCCAGAGGGACCAGGGACGCTACATTTTGCTGCTAATAGTGATATTTATGGTTGTTAATAACCACAGCTTTCATTATAACTTTACAGTGAGAGAAGAAGAAGAAACAATTGTTTATACAGCGCTTCTCAATATAAAAATCATGAGGCGCTTTAAGTGTGAAGGTTTCTAGAAAATTGGTTGCATGAATCAGTATGAAACAAAGGAAACAAGCTGGCAGCACTGACCCAGCGAATAGTATCATGATTGACATAAGATAATCAACCGAAAAGCTAATATTTTAAATGATTTCACATACTAGGGATAACATATAGGCATATAGATGATATTACCTCCAAATTCATAATATTATAGATAATCTCAAATGGGGGTGGGGGGGTCTGTTACTTATAGTTCTTTGAGATATAACAGAATTGGCAGGTCAGAGCTGAAACAGAATCAAACATCGGTATCGGCTCAGTAAACCAGAATCGGTGCATCTGTAAGCTAGCCTGGCCTGCCAGACCCCTCCTCTGTTTAATCCTGCACAGAGAAAGAGTCTGGCAACTCTCCTATTCAAATAACCCCACCCTGTGAGAATTCTAACCGAGCCAATCAGTGCTGAGCAGCGTATGTCACACACCACAACGCTCGAACATGGCGACTGAAGCGGAGTTGGCTGCGGCTCTTTCCTTTGTTCTAAATGACTTGGACATGTCGTTAAAACAACAACAAGTAGAAGCGCTAAAGCCTTTCTTCTAAAGAAGGATGTCTGTGCTGTTGCCAGTCGCCATTTTTGACTACAGCTAAAAACTACAGTGTCGCAGACGCCACACACAGCGACACTCAGTTTTGAGCTGCCTAGTCCCACCCCTCATATGCCTCTCTGCCTGTGAGTTACCAGATTCTTTCTCTGTGCAGGATTAAACAGAGGACGAGTCTGGCAGGCCAGGCTATCTTTTAGCAGCACTCTTTGGATCTATAGCTGCCTTGAACTAGCCTTTAGCCCATCAGTCGTGTAACAGGTGAGAAAAACATAATTGTACAAAATACTCTTAATTTGTGGTACTAAAGTGACATTTTAAGATCATATCGAGATACATCTAACGTTCTAATTCAGGTTATATGAGGTATTTTCACTTTATATACAGTTAAAACCTTTTTCAAACCAATCAGGGAAAAACCCTTCTGGAGGGCAAAAACATGCATGTTTTTTTTCTTTCTATTAGCTTAATCAGAGGTTTGGGAAGAAGAAACAGAATAAAAACTGCCTGCTTGAGCAGTGGTGGCTGCCAATAAAACCACGAAACAGACTCCTCATTTCCCTTTCAGACTGATCTGTGATGCTTATTCAGCTAAACAAAATTAGTCTAAAGGAAGACAAGACTTTCTAAAAGTCTGTCACAATTCTCATTTTGATTATAGGTTTAAAAATCTTATGATTTTTGTCTTATGTTATAACAGTTCGATGGCCAGTACAAGACATGTTTATGAAGTTATTTGCACTAAATCCCTCTCATATAAATAGATTTCTGCAGTTTTATTCTTGATTTTTTTGATACCTTCCAGAATGAGACGTTTCAGGGCTCTGTTACATCGAAGATCGACTTTACTCATATTTATAATACATTTGCATTGGTCTGAACTCTGAAATAGGAATGAATGGCCTGTAAGTTGTTCTCTGGGTAAAAAAGCTCCGGTGCGTCTGTTTCAGGAACGAGGAGTGAGCCAGATTAGAGTTGAGCTACAGGCAGCAGAATTTGGAGTCTAATTTCCTGATATTTGGGTATCTTGCCTGGGATTGGCTAACAGCAACATAACTTTACCACTGACTCCATTTGCTCTGCTTTTGTTTTATCTCCAAAAATAAAACAAGAATGGAGGAGTTCTGCCATGCGCTGGAGTTGCTAATGCTAACAGCTAGTTTCTACTAGTTGAGACATTCTCTGCTGTTTCCTGGAAACTAAATGGTGCAGTGTGAGCGTCCTGTCACAGGGTCCCGACTGATCATGTGCCCTGGCTACTTGGCCAAGGGGATGTCCCTTTGGCTGACTGGTTAGCACGCATGACTCTCACCCGGGACTCTGGGGATCGAATCCTGCCGGGGCCCTCGTTTCTCCACCTTGCCACATAAAACAACGACAGTTATCCCATCATGAGTCAAGATGAGTGGGTCCATCAACGTTAAGAGACAGTGTGACGTAGATCTGTCAGGCTCTTCAAATCCTAGCATTTCATCGTCTTTTTTCTATCAGAAGCTAACGCAGGAGATAGGTGTAGGAGACTAACTCAGAGTGACCAGTTCTAATCAGAAATAATAATTAAAAAACAAACTTACAGTTAAGGTGACTTTTAAGAAAAAAAAGCTGAAGCTGACCTTGCCCACCCACCCCCCACTCAGGCTGCCTTATGCTGACAAGCTCCGACATCAAGGAGGGGCTCAGAGTAGAGCTGCTACTCCTCCTCCAGGTCTCTCTGCTTATGAGAGGTGATTCTTTCCCCGTTTGTGACATCAGAAACATGGACTTTATGAAACAGCAAGTTTTAGGAACTTAATTTCTTAAACCAAACACGAACAGATAAAGGATGAATGTTATTTTTCTCATTTGGAGTGTTTATAGAGGCAGTAAAGACCCACTTCGCAGCACAAAATATAGCAAAAGGTGTGTTTACCACAAATTGTCCCCTTTAAGAACAACACCTCTCAATCCTCAAACGTTGACCCTTCCCAATGACTGATACATATTAATAATGAAGATATGAATTTTCTAGAACTCAAAAGGATTCCCCATTATTATACATTATTTACCAGTAAGAAAATGGGCCAAAAGCCTAACAGAATGGTCAGTGTACTGAAATGATGCTCAAACAAAGATAAGACAGTCCTCCTCTTGTCTGAGCCCCTTTCTGGTCCCTCTTGAGTATAAACTCTCCCGGTGGACAAAGAGCCTCCTCCAGTCCGCTGCAGGTTGTAACTGGTTTGATCATCTCGAGATTCGCATCCAATTATCGCTTCTGCACCGGCAGCTGAGCCCAAACCCTCGTGCACAATTTTGTGCTGCACAAACCATCATCATCCAAATACCACACAATGTGGATTTCTGCTCATCCTTTTTACAAAAACCAGGAGATGCATTCGTGACTAATTTGTGTTGTTATTTTTTAATGTTGCTTTAACAAGAATGAATAACAGTAAAGCAGATAAAGAAAAGTTAATGAAACAGAAGCAACACAGCTGGGTTAATACTTTGTTTCAAAGCTAAATAGAGTAGTTTTAACCCGAAAACAACTTCCGAACATGTTTTGAAGCATTTTAGTTGTTTTCCTGTTTTCAAAACGCGGACAAACCTTTAATATTTAAACGCCTCCTGCAGTAAAACATCCGTTTGTCTCTTACCATAGCAGAGCCGTCCTTATCCGTCTGTGTCCTCCCTTATCTACTGCTCGCGTTCATGCCGTCTCGGCAATGTGGAATTCAGACCTCGGGATTCTGACTGACAGGAAGATCATCCAATCAGAAGACGAGATTATCCTAATCAGCCAATCGGTGTTGAATGGGGCGGACACATACTTTCCCCATTGAAAACAGTCTCTTGAAAAAAAAAAATCAGCCAGGAGCCAAATGGCATCTTTATTCTCAAAGAATTTGCTGCTTTAGATTGCAGTTAAATTGTTAATAATATTATTTGATTACTATTCACATAAAACATAATACAACATTTGAACTTACAACAATACTGCCTATGTATATCTATACTTTTGTTATTATTTTTCTTCTTCCTTTTTTGTTTATGTGCTGCTGTAATTGAGTATATTCTATTCTATTGCACTGTGTCCCTTTGCTTCATCGTCTCACTGAGTGTCTATTGGTGGAAGGAGGTCCTGACCCCTGGGAAGATTTATTCCTTCCATCCTGTTTTCGAGTCTGGATCTGCCATCTTGGGAACTGGTGCAGGTTGGAAACACAAACTGTAGGAAGTCCCTCACACCCTGTTGTCTGAATAGGAGTCACGATCTACCACGCACAGAGGAAGTTAAGCTGTTCCAGCAGCTGACCAACTTCCCTAACGGACAACAAGAAGGAGGATTATTATTGGGTGGCTCAGCTGCTCACTGACCAGAAATCATTGTGAAAATGAGAATAGAGCTCAGAATATGGGACAGGGCCTAGACAAAGACTTCTTCTGTCTTTGTCATAAAACATTAGAACATCCCCTCTCGTCTGACTTGATTCACATGTCAGAACAATAATAATTCACACAAAAAAGGCAAACACTCACTCCAGATTGTCCACAAGACAATATAATATAACCGTAGAGCTGTTTATGTGTGATTTCACATGTTTGCTGATGACATTGCTACTGTCACTTTACTGATGAATAAGGCTCTTTGCTTTATTGATTCTTCCTGCAGCTTTGATGCTGCTGAGAAATTGCTTTTTTAAGCTGCATGTTATACACTCACAGTTCAGCGAACAAAGAAGTACAATCTGTGTGTGTGTGTGTGTGTGTGTGTGTGTGTGTGTGTGTGTGTGTGTGTGTGTGTGTGTGTGTGTGTGTGTTCTGACAGAGCAAAACTATTGATTTATAACCAACACCGGCACAAGCGTTCACATTTCTCATTTTAGTCTTTTTGTCTGATTCACATAAGAATTTTGTTTTTGCCTTAATCTCTGATTTGGTGGAACACGAGCCGATGGGGTGGTTTTGTGGGAGACTTTACGTTTCTCTAATCACCATAATAACACGAGTACTCCTCCCTGAGCTCTGTCTCCATGGTCACCACTCACACATGAAAAACACACAATGAGGAGGCTTGGATGTGACTAGCACATGCATCTGCACACTCTTACACACCTCTGCACATTTTTGTCCTCCACATGAATGGAAACAGCTGATCTAATTTATTGCCTCATGAATAATGCATGTTATGGTAATAGCATTAATGTTTGCTCTTCAATCAAGTGCTGCTTGTATACACACTACAACACACACACACACACACACACACACACACACACACACACACACACACACACACACGCTCGCACGCACACACACACAGGCACTCACACACACACACAGGCACACACACACACACACAGGCACACACACACACACACACGCACACACACACACAAACACACACACACACACACACACACACACACACACACACACACACACACACACACACACACACACACACACACACACACACAGACAATAAGACTAAAAGCCAGCAAATCCACATTGTTTAATTTCTCTGAATTTTTATTCTTAGAATAAAATACTATTTCAGATCTGTTTGAGGTGCAGAATATTCAATTTTGCCAAACAATAAAATAAAAATAAAAATCTATTTTCTAAAAGTTTTCTGATCACAATAACAGCAAACATTCAAAACACGTCTGTTCTGGTATTTTCAACATCAGATGCAAACATGTGCACACCCAGAATGTTGAAACTCAGTCTCTCTGAGCAGCTCAAACACCTTCTTTGCTTTGTTTTATTAATAAAGACCCGAGTGTGAGTGCAGGCCAGCTGTTCACTCAGTGATCATCGGTGCGGTGTCTGAGGTGGTGTCTGGCTCTGGCTCACAGTACCCACCTATCTCTTCCATCTCCCTCTCCACAGGCTCCTCCTCCACCCATCGGAACCATATCAGTCTCCTCTCCTTCCACCTCCTCCTCCTCCTCCTCCTGTCTGTGTCTTCAGGCGCTGCTGTCTGATGCAACATGGCCTGGTTGCTCTCGCCTCTGTCCTGAGAGCCAAGGTGGCGGTCTATGTCTGAAACTGCCAGCCCCTCTCCCCTCCTTCCTGTCCCCGTGTGGAGGAATGAAACGATGCTGTGTGACTCAGGTCTTTCTGTCACATGGACATGTGTCAGGCTTTGATCGGTGATGCTCTCTGGTGGACTTTTCAGAGACTTGACCTTTTTTTTCTTGCTCAGCAAGAAGTTGAATAGAGCTGTGAGCATAAGCATTGACCCTGTAGAGATCAAATATGTGCATTTTATTTTTTCAGAACAAAACAGTTTTTATAATAAAAACAGATCAATTATTTATGCCTGGATTCCACGTGGCTGCTTAAGTTTCACAGACCCAGTTTTCTGTGGCTGAAATGCAACACCAGCAGTACATGACACAGTGTTTATTTTAATAATTGATGTTGTTAATGATAGTGAAATTTTACCTGGAATAACGGCGTGCCACACCAGCACAGGGTGCAGGAAGCAGACCACTGACATGATGGAGTAGTAGAGGAATTTATGGAAACCTCCAACACGAGCCATCTTCTCCCACAAGACAAACACCTGCCAGTTTGGGGGACAGCTGCAGAGAAAGAGAAATGGCCAGAAGTGTGTGTGAGTATTATTGCGCCCTCTTCAGGCTAAAACTCTGCACTATATTGAATTCGAATCAGGTATTGCTAATGGTTAAGAGGAGGAAAGTCTGAATTTTTAATCCCTTCCTCCTCCTCTTCAGGGAGGAGCAGAAAGCCACGCCTCCTATCGCACACATGGACACAAATAGCCTTGTAGCGCTGATGGAGAAGTAAAGTTTCAGGTTCTGCAGGAGTGGCTAACCACTTGTTTTAATCAAATCTGCTGGGAAACATCCAAAACCTGCAGGAATCTTACACTTTTGATATGAGCACACCCATGCTAGTTCTACAAAAGGCTGAAACAATAGTTTCATGCAGCACTACACTAATCACTTAACTCCAACACACAAAATATAAATCCCTTTTCATTCCCCTCCCCCCTCTTCCACAGTTAGCTTCACAGACTGACATTAATTTAATGCAGGTTGAGTCAGTGTTCATGCTAGGTTGGTGTGCTAAACTGACTGAGAGTCAGCCCCCCCCCCCCCCATATGCTGGAGACTGACTCATATTCTTGTTGATCAACAGCTTTC
This sequence comes from Nothobranchius furzeri, assembly GCF_043380555.1. Lineage (NCBI taxonomy): Eukaryota > Metazoa > Chordata > Actinopteri > Cyprinodontiformes > Nothobranchiidae > Nothobranchius > Nothobranchius furzeri. The sequence continues at coordinate 22,668,708 of NC_091752.1, read as the reverse complement.
TCTTGTGCATTTTTAACTCTATTAGTCAATGCTCAAGGCTTGTATAAATGATTCATTTTACTGAGGCCAGGGGAGGGACTTAATGGAAATATAAATTATATACGGGATGGTGCCCATCTCGTCATCAGAGGGTTGCAGGTTTCAATCCCACTCAGTCTGTCGCGGTCGTGTCCTTTGGCAAAACACTTAAGCCACGTTGCCTGCTGGTGGTGGTCGGAGGGACTGATGGTGCCAGTTTTCGGCAGCTCCTCTTCCATCAGTGCGCCCCATGGGCAGCTGCTACTTATGTAGCTCATCACACCACAGTGTGTGAATGAATGGGTGAATGACTGGATGTGCTGTGAAGCAACTTGGGGGTTATAGAACCTTATAAAGCGCTGCACAAGCCATTTACAGAACAGGGTCAAGTAGTTACATTTAATCACTTTAAAATTACTTTAAAAATTGTCATCTACGTACTCCATCTTTAATCTACATAGTCCTCACGGTACACTTCATACTCACGGTAGACACATGGACAGTAGAGCGTCCAAGAAGAAGGCCAGCTCAAACATCATGATGCCCACAGATGACGAGCTACAAGGAGAAGTTGACACAATCTGATTTATCGTTTTTTCGCACTAATGCATAATGCATCTAAGAAAGTCAGTGGAAAAGTTTGTGTGTAATGAGAATAAACAACCATGTCTCCCTGGAGAGATGATTTCTTGTTGCTCTGCTGGAGTTTGGCCATGTTACAAAGATTTATTAAGAATAGGAGGAAGACGTCTCTCTTTCCTGCCCTCAACAACATCCTTTTCACCCCTTCTCATCTCCCTGCAAGTGTGTTTATTTTCAGTTTGACAGATCATTAAAGCAGCTACTTTATTGACTTCCTAAAAGCACACAAGCTCCAAAAATATGGAACATCACAGTTTTCTCTCAGAGTTTACATATATACTCACATTAGATAGATGCCAAGGCTGTTGAATTCTCCCTGTTGTACTGTTTCCACGCCCACAGCACACAGCACTGGATAAGAAGAAGAAGAAGAAGAAGAAGAAGAAGAAGAAGAAGAAGAAGAATTATTTTTTGAATATTAGCGTATTTAGTCCACCAGATGTCAGGCTTGGCTCATGATTTTTTTTTCTGTCAAAAAGCTGAAACATCTCAACTAATCCCATTTCTACTCAGCAATATCCCCTTACTGTACGCTGTTTTGTTCTTGTTTTAATTTATTTATATTTTACCATGATTAGATTAGGTATATTTTTCATTTTTCTATATTGTATCATTTTAGGATTTGTCATGGATTTGGTCCTTTTGCCTTTTACCACACAAATCACTGCAGTTATTTAAAAAAGCAAAATCAGTCAATAAATAAATAAACTATGACAAAATGTCAACAGAGTTTTTGTGTAAAAAAAATGCATACACACAAAAACAATTAAAACTTTAAGAAATGAGATGTATTTTTACTACTTAGAAAAGTTTGAGACCATGATCTACTTGTATTAATTTATTGATAAAGTCAACTCTGTGACAACATTTTAAAAGCTCTACAAACATCAACTCTTGTCCCAGCGATCAGTGGTGATATTTCCTCTAAAAAACTGCCTTAGACACCTTATTTCTTCATCAAAATCTGGCAAAGGGTGTAATGTGATGAATAACAGTTAACCCTCTCAGGCTCAAAATAAGTTTTGATAAAAGGATGAGTAACTAAGTCCTTCAGGGGTACTTCTGAGTGAAAAAATGCTCATGAAATACGTATGTGGAGTAACCAGGTAGGTAGGTTTTAACGTTGCAATTCTGCAACGCCTGCCTCCAGAGGGTTAACACAAACAAAAGAAGTCCAACAAAAACTGGGCAAGGACGACTGAGTTAGTCCCAAATCAAAAGTACAAAGTGAAAGCCAAACTGTTATTTTTCTGGTGGTGGTAAATATTTGGTCTTCACAGTAGAGAACAGCAACAAAAGAAAGCTAAGTCTTTTCAGCATCTAGAGTTTCGGAATTAGCAACAAACCAGATCCATTTCTGAAACTATTTCTGCACGTTGATGGAGTAATAACAGAATCTTCAAGCTGCAATGCACCAAAAACGTTTTTAAAAGATGTGAGAAAATAGAAATTGAACAACAAGGAGAGTCTCCAGAAAGATTTCACTTATAGAGAGATGGATGAAATAAACAAAACAAAATTTTGTGAGACGTGTTAAAAGGATACTTTGCAAATTTTTCATATTTTTAAAATCTTTTTCCTGAGCCAGTATGCGCTAAAACGACCCTTTACGGGTTTAATGAAAGGCCACCCAGCCCCTATCGCCCCTTGTGACCAGAATATTCCACTTGCAACTTCAGACTGGCGGGTTGTTCTGTTGGGACATCCCCGGTGCTGCAGTCTGCTTCCAGCACTTTTCCTGCATATTTTAGATCATGCACACAGCTAATTTGTTTAATCTAGTGATGAATCATTCCTGTAGACACTAATGAAGGCTGGGAAACATTTCAGCTGTTAGATCAAGGTGTTAAAAAGCCAAACACACAGTGAAGAGATATATTTTTCTTTCGGTTCTACAGATGGATACTAGAGGGCGCTAAAAGCAAGCCAAAACTGCATTTAAACAGCATATCTGCAAGAAAAAAAGGTGAAGCTAAAATAATACTTGTCTCAAAAGACAACTTAACCCCCCAAAGGGTTAAAGCTGAGAGACTTACACTGACCTACTAAATGAGGAATTAGTGGATAATAGCCAAATATGGCCGAAGTTACAAAACAGTCATTAAGTCTCTGAATAATAGGTGGTGACAGGAATGGGTTTACAGGCTGTGATTCTGTTAAAGGTTTGTAACACTGAGCCATTGTTTTCCTTAGAATCTTTTGCAAGTAATAAAATATAAGAAGTACATTTAAAATATGTCAAGTATATATAAGTTATAAGTCATGACCTTCGACTTTAATCATATTTTTAAAATTTCCTTATAAATAAAATCAAACCATAGTTCTCAAATTTGAGTTCTGACCAAAAACCTCTTTAAATCCCAAAGTAAAAGTCCCAACCCGTCTTCTCCCTGTTCTTCGATAAGCATGGCTATGCAGCGATCACAGCAAAACACATGGAAGCAATTTCTTTGGCTCGTTTTCCAGAACTTCTGAGATGCAATCTCCACTGGAGGGAAAACAGGAGAGGGAAGTGGATTAATGGTTTCTGGTAGTTTTGGGGGAGTGTTTGAGGAATTAACACTACATATAGCTCAGCTGGAAATTAACATATACACGTTTCCTGCTTATGTCTATACAGCACACACACACAGAGGCTAATGAGCCAACCCAGACACGCAGACTTGTCAACAGGCAGCCAGTCAGACAGAGGCACACACACACACACACACACACACAAACACACAAACACACACACATACCATAAACACACATATACACACTCTCATGAAAACAATGCACACAATGGTTTTGTGGGTGTAAATGTATAACAGCTTGTTGTGTTGAGCCCAATAACCCAGCTGGATATGGAGACTAAGTGCTGGTATGATGTCAGGCGCATGTCTCTGAGTTAATACTCAGTGTCTACAGCTGTTTAAATTTACAAAATAAGTGTTTCATATTTTTTTAAAAGCAAAAAAAAACAGTGGAGTTTTTTTCTCCTGTGCAGATTTAAATCTGCCGTTCGTAACCGGTTCCTGAGAGCCTGAGGGAAACTGAGGTGGAAGAACGATAGCTGCACCATCAAGTGTGCCTTCATATGTGCTGTATATCGGCCATGAGATGGTTTAGTGTTCTCAGAGGTCAGGAATGCAGTCTGCCAACTCCAAAACCTGATCTCTTTACATATTTAATCAGTCAAATTTTTGGAACTTGTTTGTAAACGGGATGTACATCATGTCAGCAGAATCAGAAAAGGTTGCTCTCTCCACCAGACTTCTGCTGCTAATACCATATGTTTGAGTTTTGCTTTCTAGCATCAACTTAAAACTTTACAGAAAGGATCTAAATTCCAACAGTGATTTCAGGTTTCAGCACTTCTTTCACATTCATCGTACCTGTTGCCGTAGAAACACCAAGGATCCTGCAAGCACCCTCGACAAACATCCACCACATGGTCTCCGAGTTTCCCATGCTCATGGATACTTTTCTCCTTCACTCTGTAAAAGTGTAACTTATCGTTGGTTCAAGAGTTTCCAATTCATCCTAGAGGGAAATTTGACTGACAGGTGGATGGATGGCAGTAAAAATAGTGTAATCCATCTGTGCCAAGATGCGGAGGAGCCCCTTGGGCTGGACGAGTTTATCTCAAAAGGGTTTGTGACTCGCTGCTCCTGTTGCTCCATTAACTACTAATCACACACACACACACACACACACACACACACACACACACACACACACACACACACACACACACACACACACACACACACACACACACACCAAAAATAACTTCCATAGAACTCTACTCAACTATCTCATCATCCCGTTTTTTCAGACGACTCTGGAATCTGGGTGATGCCGTATTCCCGAGCAGCAAACACCTTTATTCGAGTCTCCAAGTTCCCTCCAACATCCACCGATCACAGGTCAGTTTAAGGGAGACTAAGCTTCGATGACGCACAACTACAACTTGCGTCAGAACGCAAACAACTCTTTTCCACTGGTTTGCAAATACTACTAACAAAATCCATTTGCAGTTCCTTGAACGTGCCAGCGAATGTGCTCCCATTAAGAGTAACAGAACACTGGATGTTAAATACAGTAACACATAAACAAACAGACCCCCTTAGACACAGTTGCATACGCATGAATGCACATCTATATAATGTAAAGTTTGGCTGAGGTGGAAACTTGTTCAGACACAACAGAGACGAGAACTTGGAATCACAATGTTCAAAAACACACACTCACACACTCCTGCAGGGGCCAAACTAAGCTTTATAATCTCTTTAATTCCCAAACAAAGACATGTTTGTGTTTTTGTACCAGTTTAGCTCAATTCTGGCTTAGCAGGTTATGTGTAACACTCAAGGCACCAGGTGACTGTATAAACTATAGGCATGCACTACTAAAAAACACGTCTCCTTCAAGGCCGAGACGAAATACGTTATTACAACACATTTTTAACTAACAGAAGTAAATGCTTCATTTTATTGGCTAACCGAATTGCTTGTTTGCATTTCTATCGCTATTGTAGTCATGAGACCTCAAGATGAAAGCGGCAACTAGGTTTTTACAATTGTATTGCTAAAAACAGAAACCCTCAGAGGAAATCAACTTTATGCTTTATGTGCAGTTTACATTTTATTTTTTAAAAACTAGAAACAAACTCAACAGTTTAACCACATATTTGATTTGATAAAACAGATAAAATGAAACTCAAAGTCTGTGGTTGTCATGAATAACTCACACGCATGTTTACGCTTTCGTGCATCGCTCACATAAAATAGACAGAGATGGGACAGGAATGCAACGGAGTTCCCGCAGCAGCCTGTGGACAGTTTGTTGTGTATTTTTATTTGACATGTTTGGTCCCTCTGATTAGTAAAAGAACACATTTTCTTTTTAAATCAGTGGTTAAAAACATGTTCTGTTGTTTTTGGGGGGATTTTTGATTAATTTTATTGAAAACTGTCAGCTAAAACACCAAAAACACAGATACTACACTGCAAAAACGGATTTCTAGGGAACAGAAAAAGTCTACTTTTTAAACCTAAAAATAAATCTTCTACAAACAAAAAAATTCTTCTCTATGAAAAATAGCATTAGTTAAAGTGGCAGTGGCGCTAGGGGGCAGTACATATATTTTGGGGTAGTTTTACACCATATTGCCAAAACATCCTGGAAAATGTTGTTACCTGTAGAGCAGAAAGCATGCGACCTCAGCATGACTCCTCAGAATCGATCCTTCAGTTAAACCCAATGAGGCAATGTAATGCAAATGCTAGTTTTCTGGTGCTGTACTTTCCGGATCCGCTCAGGGTCCTGCGCCTGCCGATGTCATCATACCACTCAGCCAAAATACCTTACTCTCTTACAGTTTTTTTTACAGACGTTAGGACTCATTTCTCAATACTAATGTCACTTTTGCTAGACACTTCACACAGTTCTCCTAACTGAGTTTCAGCTAGGTTAAACAGTTCATTTCACATTCAAAATGCACTACAAACACCAAAACACTTCATTCAGGTCTCAAACTCATTCCTCCAGAACACTAGCAAAGGTTGACAGCCGACAAACACACTTTGTCACCCACAAAACAAAGACCTAAAAAACACTAACAACATGTAGCGTTACATGTTCTTGTGTAACACAAGGACACATCTCTGTTCATACTTCCAATAGATGTTACTGGAATGAATCAGACATGATGCAGAATTAATCAATATTTCATGTTGTTCATTTTTAATGGTATTTGTTTTTGCACTAAGTACTTCCAAAACACAAGACTTTGTAAACACAACATCCACTGATACAGATTCAATATGCTAATCTACTCGGTCTTCTCCATTTGGCCACAGGTTCTCATCCACATCACATCTTATGTCATCTAGGGCAATACACCTAGGAAAGAATCTTCAGGCATGCCTGATCCATCCCTGGCAATCTACTGCTGATATGTCCAGGCATCCAGCGTACATTGCATCCAGAAGGGACATTTGATCATGTGGATGATGGCCGTACACCTTCCACCGCCATGAGGCAAAGAATTCCTCTATGGGGTTGAGGAATGGAGAGTAAGGTGGGAGGAAAAGTGACTCCATTCTGGGATGGGCCACAAACCACTCTGTGACTGCATGGGAGTGGTGAAATGCCACATTGTCCCATACAATTATATATGTTGGCTGATTTCCTTTGTCCACATCCCTTTCCTCACCTAGCACAACCCTTCCATAGAGATCATGCAGGAACGCAAGGAGCCGTCCAGTGTTGTATGGCCCAATTACTGGTCTGTGTAACAGCAGTCCATCAGTAGATATTGCTGCGCACATTGTGATGTTGGCACCCCTCTGGCCCGGGACATTCACTGTGGCTCTCTTCCCAATCACATTCCTCCCTCGTCGCCATGTTTTGGCCAAGTTGAAACCTGCCTCATCCACATAGATGAAAATGTGGTGTGTTTGCATGCCTTCAATCTCCATGACTCTCTGAAAACAATCCACAAGGCAACATAAGCGGTTACATTACTGTAGTAAAAGTGTACAAATTGTCTTTGTGTGTGTTGGTATTGTTCATTCCTGTAACAGTTCTTACCTGGACATGTTGGTTCCTGAGTTGCTTGACATGTTCAGAGTTCCTCTCAAAAGGCACAGTGTACAAATGTTTCATCCTGACCTGATGTTTCTTCAGGACTCTAGAAATTGTTGTCAGGCTTACACTGTGAATATTTGCAAAGGTAACGTTGTCTGCCAAGATACTGCATCTGATCTCAGTGAGCTTTATCCCATTGTTTCTGATTACCATCTGATCAACAATGGCGGTTTCCTGCACATCAGTGAACATCCTTCCTCTCCGTCCTGTGTGAGGTAACCGTTGAGTCCTTAGCAGAAATGCAAAAACAATTACACATAACATTATTTACATCTGACATGTGCAACTGAGTCACATGCCCTTGCAGAATACAAGTTACCTGTTGGTCTGCTGGAAAACTCTAACAATAGATGCCACTGTAGAGCGTTGCAGATTCTGCTGCACTCTCTGACCAGCCTCTCTCATTGAGAGACCATGATTTACTACATGATCAATTACAGTAGCTCTGATCTCATCTGAGACTCCAGCTCTTGATCTTCCTCTTATTCTTCTGCCACCACGCATATGTACTCCTCGCCTTCTCCCAGCCTCTATTCTTCCTCTTTCAGCCACTTCTCCATTTCTGGCTGGGTCCATGTTTACATCACAACACAAACCTATTCAGCAGTTGACTTCTTTTATAATGACACTGAAAGTGTAACACCTGTGCAGCTGTTCATCTACAATTAGAGTCAGCCGTGGCTGGTTAAACTGCATTTATGTTTCAATAACTTATTGCTGTTGGATTTTGCTGTCATATTCAGTTTTGCAGTATGTTATTGTTTTGAACATAAGTTTTACAGTTTTGTGAATAGTATGTAAGCAAGTGTAAAATGTCCTGTTAGTACAATGATTTTTGGCAGTTGTTGTGTCTGAGTGAGAAGGGACTTCATGACGTTTGAGAGATGTAGTCACTCAATGCATTTTGTGCCAAAGCACTGATAATTGATCCTCAGTTTGGCCCACATAGACTTCTGTTGTGCACACTGTATGTAGAGTTTGGCAAATGTGACCTAAGTATTGGGAAATGGGTCCTAACGTCTGTAAAAAACTGTAATATCTTATATATCTCTTTTTTTGATTCTGACCTTTTACGTATGTTTAGGAAAGAGTTTAACAATTTTGATATCAAATGTCATCCAGCCAATAATCTAGTGTAATGTCATCGAAAGTCGCGGGACCCCAAATCGAAGAGAAGGAAACATGGCGTCCAATATGGCATCCAAAGACGCTAGATTTGTGCTCTATGTAGATTAGACTCGATTTTTATGGTTAAAAGTTAAAAAGCCACCAATATTTTGCAATGACTGGACATCATTTTATTCATTTTCAGCAAAGTTTTGATGGATATTTCCAGAGATTAACAGTAAAAATCCACGTTGTCTCTTTAGAATAAGGTAAATATTCTTAAATATGATCCAGCTGTTCTTGTTTTGAGTAAAACAATCTGCCAAATTATTTGCTAATTTTACTAATTTTAGCTATGCAACTTTTGCTTAACCCATTGGCAGATTTTTTTTTACTCAAGACAAGACAATTTTGATTATATTAATAGTTACCTTATTTTAAACTGTGCTATTTCCAGAGAGGAGTTTATTTTCTTTTTAGACTAAAAATAAGATAAAATGTCTGAAAATTAGACTTTTTAAAAACTTTCTTAGAAATCAATTTTTACTGTGAAAATCTGTGTTTCACACACATTTAATCCCTGGCATCTGCCCCTTATTCTCTCTCTCTCTGTCTGACTCCCCCCCCCACCCCCCCCCCCCACCCCACACACACACTACACACACTCCTAAATCCAGAGCCTTTCAATGTGAGTTTACGTTGCAATTATCAGGATGTGCAGGGGCCAAACAGCTTTCAGGACCTTAGAGATCTTCTGCAATTGCAAAGCTAATGTTACGTTTTAAACACGATACATGTTTTCATTTCATTTCAGCAGCAATGCAGACACATCTCAACACTCAGCATCAGAGACCACCTGACCTCTCCACCTCCTCGCCTGTTCACACGTCCTCAGCCTGTAATCACCTCTACATTATGCCTCCCTACCCTCCTCTTCATCTGGGCTTTACTACATTCTCAGCCTTTCTCCACTGTGCCTAAAGGTACAAGAGATTACATCCTCTCACAGCCCTCTTCCTCTTTTTCTCCCCATTTGAGTCCTGCATGGGTGTCTGGATTCTGTCAGAACCACTGAAAACAGCTCTAATCTTCATTACAGCACCACGTCTCACTGGTGTACAATCACTTAAAATTCCCTTTCTACATGCCTGCTAAAGATATCTTAAGAGCAAACGAGATAGGTAATATTCTGTTTAATATGCAAAAGTCATTTTGGAACATGGAGATTTGAACCTAGCTGGTCACAGTGGGATTATTAGCCAACATGGGGAGATGTATTCACTACTGGTGCAATAGCCCAGATTAGATTCTATGATTTTACCAGCCATTATAACTTTCTTTTTGTTTTTGTTTTTGTTTTTCTTTTTCAGATATGCTTTCAAACTAAAAAAATATTGATCAGAAAGATGAATTACAGACTTGGGGAGGAGCAGGAAAAATGTGATTGTGAAACAAAAACAAATCATGATTAAAGTTTTGGAATGACAGCGAGGATGTGTAATGTCTTTCTGTTCAGCGTTTTCCTGTAATACAAATTATACAAGTTATTATCAAAGTCATGTGGTAATACGTGGTTTTGCTTTCTTCTGCCCTTCACAATTCTGGGTTATTTTGGGCTTTTAACAGTGTTCTTCATAAATAATTAAAATTAAAATAATAATAAAAACAGTAATGATAATAATAGTAATAATGAGGTAACAATAATTCAATGTAATGCTGTGAGACTTTTTACCAGAGTTCCCAAAGGGACGTGACAATAAAAAATAAATGAATCAGTTTCTCGTGCTTGCTATTTGGCAGGTATAAGATGCAAAAGTGCCCTTAAGGGACATAAACAGAAAAATCAGTTCCTTGTGCACATGAGAAACAACTGGAGGCACCTCATGTGCACAAGGAACAGCTTTTCTTCAGTGCCCTCTTGTGTCCCACTAAGATCTCAGTTACGCTCCTATGTTTTTTAGATTTCTATTTTTTAGTTTTTCATGTGTTTTATTCTGAAAAGTTTAGTGATTGTAAACAGAGGCTGTTCTTTACCAGAAAATTAAGCAGAACATCAAAGTGCTTGGTGCAATCTATTGTTTAAAATACATTTTAATCTTTATAAATTTCTTTTAAATCAATTATCTGCCTAGAATTAAATTCTGTCTCATCGAAAATGTTATTAAAATAGCTCTATTTTGAAAATTCCTCAACAACTATAATAATGCAAACAAAAAATAAGAAATATCGAACCCTGTTTTTTCTGATTTTGACTGAAACTGGTGTAACATTGACATTTTCTCAAAGCATGGCTGCATTTTCTCCTTTTCACTTCATCTTTGTTCAGTATTTGTCTCATCCTTGATGTAGAGATCTTCTGCTTGTTTTTATCGAATTAATTAACTGAAACAGCATAGCTCTTTATTTAATGACAAATACCATCAGACGATCTGTGGAGATAAGTGAAGAATTTATTTATGACTGATGAAAGGATAACAAAAGAGGTATTTTCAGACCAGTCCAATGTTGTTTTACTCTGTCCATTATCTTGAGCACACGCAGGGCAACAGGATTTGTGGACTTTGTGTAGCAGGAGCAGAGTTAAGGAATGTGATGAGAGGGGGGAGTCCTTCTCAACCCTGAACGTACCCAAGCAAGCACACAACTGGAGTCTCACACTGACAACAACCAGAGAAAACGTTTGTTTTTATGAAAACGCATTATGACATTTAATCTTTATTTATTCATTCTGTGAGAATTTTCTTTTCATCCCATGAGAAGATGTTATTTAATTAAATTTTAAAGTCTTTATAGAATAAACAATGAAACCAGAAGGCTGAAGCTATAAAGCCACTTTTCCCTTCAGACCAACGGTAACCTCACATGACACAGTTGGCTCATACTGCTCACCACACATGGCCTTTTTAGCAATTCAAATCAGACAGAAGGAAGTGGATTTAAAATTATTTATAAAATGAATAAAACATTTTTAAAAGCCACAGTATTCTTATTTGGAAACGTAAACCGCACAGCATCATCTCCACCAGGATAACATCTGAGATGGTGCAGTCGAGCTTTTCCTGACTTTAGTCTTGACAATCTGCTCTTCATTCTGTTCATGTTTCAGCTGAAGGACATTAAAAGACAAAAACTTTTGCAGGACTATAAATGCTCACAGGGCTCTGTCCCTGGTGTAAAATAGAGTTCTATAGAGACATGAGCTGTACTGATAAAAAAAAATAACCCAAAGAACTTTCAAAGAAAGATGAGATGAGTAGAGGAAAGATAAACCAAAAGCAGCAGCGTAGAAAACCCCACTGTGTGTACTACAGTATAAGGAAATGACAGTTCACATGAGAGATTTCTTTCCTTTTAATAAAAGCCTGTTGTACATCATGTTGCTGTGTGCACATAGGGTCACGGCGCTAACCTTCAAAATGATGTTCGTATCACATAACACTTAAAGGGTCAGTTTAGGGTTTAAATGGAAAATCCACAAGTGTCCATGTGCATTTGGGAGCTGTAAATGGAATTCATGCAGGATGCCAAGTCAGATAAATTTAGTGAAATATTTCAAGAGGTTTCACAGAGGCAGCCAGATTAATCTCAAAAACCCAATACGTGTTGTACGTGCCTAGATGTGGGTGTTGTTCTACTCTTCCAGTTTGGAGAGAATGAAGCCAGCCAAACAATTGGTTTGTATTAGTAATGGGGCTAAAGAGTTGAGTATATCGGTAAATCGGATACTGGTTATAAAGCAGATCTCAAACACCGCTAGTATGGACCCCTTGAATGTTATAGTTTACATCCGGGCAATAGTGCACATCCCACAATGTTGGAGGGCAAACAGACAACCGCTTCTCTGCGACTTAAAGTAACAACAGATTAAGCTAGAGCTTTAGCATTGATCTTAGTGATTGTTGGGTTAGAAACTTCATATTTGACACCACTCTGCAGCCCTCTGCTGGCCAAAAACCACACTTGACAATTTTGTGGAGTGGGTAAGTGTTCTAAGGGGAGCTCTTTACCAGTTTTATGGTTATTAGCTGCAATGCTAGTGGTTAGCATTTTCAGTTTGCTGATCATTAATAAAAAGCACAAGATGAAGTTTGCTTTTTATTGTTGGCATCATGGCGGAGCCTGGAAAGTAATAGAGTAATGTCTCTGGAGACAAAGCAAATGTTTCACCAGTGTGAACATTGATACAGTCTACACTATAGAAGTAACTATGAGAGGCTACTAAATCATGGACTGATGGTGACCTGGCTTTTTTGCAACTGGACTTGTAAGTAATATTTTTGTTCAACAGTATGGATCTTTTTACTTCGGGGTTTATTTTAGTAGTAGTTGGCCCATGTTAGTGTTAGCACCTGACCTGAATGGCATTACATTAATCTCCGAGAACAAAGTAAGGAACCTTGGTGTTATCTTTGACCAGGACATGTCATTCAAATCCCAGGTTAAACAGGTTTGTAGGATTTCCTTTTTCCACCTTTGCAATATTGCTAAGATTAGAAGCATCCTTTCCAGGAGTGATGCTGAAAAACTAGTTCATGGATTTATTACATCAAGACTGGATTGCTGTAATTCATTAGTCTCAGGAAGTCCACAGAATGTAGTTAAAAGTCTTCAGCTTGTCCAAAATGCTGCAGCTAGAATTCTGATGAGAATTAAACAGAGAGATCATATCTCTCCTGTCTTAGCTTCCCTACATTGGCTACCTGTTAAATTCAGAATAGATTTTAAGATCCTTCTTCTCACATATAAAGCTCTTAATAATCAAGCTCCATCAATCATCAGTGACCTGATTGTTCCATACATTCCTAACCAAGCACTTCGCTCTCAGACTGCAGGTTTACTGGTGGTTCCCAGAATATCTAAAATTAGGATGGGAGGCAGATCTTTTAGTTATCAGGCTCCTCTCCTGTGGAACCAGCTCCCAGCTTTAGTCCATGAGGCAGACACTTTGTCTACTTTTAAGACTAGGCTTAAAACATTTTTATTTGATAGGGCCTATGGTTAAAATCTGATGTTAGCCTAAATCTGGACAAGTGGGGGAGTAGAGGGAGGTGGAGTGTACAGTCGGTAAAGACGGCTCTCCCTTGCCCTGCCTCCAACATGCCTACATCTAAATAGGATAGATTATCCAGAGTTATCTCTGTAGTTATGCTGCTATAGGCTTAGACTGCTGGAGGATACACTGACCACTTTTCACACTCTACTGCTTTCTTCTACAATCTGCTCTTCAACTGTATTATTTTCTGCAATTTCAGCTGTTAACTTTATTTTTTCTCTAAGTGTTTTTCTCCCCAGAAGAAGCTACAACGATGTTCTGCTGAGCTGTGGTGGCCTCATGGAGGGGGCCATCATCTAGCACACTGCTGCTAAACACAAACATTCTCCCTCTCCTGATAATGGCTTTTTGCTTTCCTTGACGTTGGATGTGCTACTGCTAGTTTACCCATTTAATTAGAGATCCACTAAGATAAATACAATAAAGTTCATCTCACCAAATAGAATATTTACTAAGACATCACAATATAACTATTGACACATTATTTTGTCTTTGTGTGCGTGTGCGCGTGTGTGCGTGCGTGCGTGCGTGCGTGCGTGCGTGCGTGCGTGCGTGCGTGCGTGCGTGCGTGCGTGCGTGCGTGCGTGCGTGCGTGCGTGTGTGTGTGTGTGTGTGTGTGTGTGTGTGTGTGTGTGTGTGTGTGTGTGTGTGTGTGTGTGTGTGTGTGTGTGTGTGTGTGTGTGTGCCTGCTCTGTCTTCTCAATCCCCAGTGAGTCGTGGAGGATGGCTGCTTATACTGAGCCGGGATTCTCTGGAAGTTTCTTCCTGTTAAAAGGGAGTTTTCCTCTCCACTGTCGCTTTATGCTTGCTTAGTATGAGGATTGCTGTATAGTCACTAACACTAGTCAGTGACTTGATGCAATTTGCTGGGTTCCTTATATAGGAAACATTATTTCTGATTGGCTTAATGAACTGACCTGAATTGGAATGTTTATTATGTGAAGTGCCTTGAGACAACTCTTGTCGTGATTTGGCGCTATATAAATAAACTTGAATTGAATTGAATTGTTAGGACTAGCTGCAGCAGGCTGCAGCAGGGTTGTTTAGGACAGTTGTATATCCACATTCAACCAGTAGGGCAGAGTAGCAGGAAACCGCTCATTGTCACTTTAAGTTAACAAAATAAAACCCAGGGTTTTAGATATTACTATTTTAGATCATCGAACACATCTTTATGCAGATGATCAAAAAAGGTACATCTCAAAGCTAAGACTGTTTAGCACAATGTTTACAGATCCATTTGAAATAGCTAATGAGCTGTGGGGATGACCAGAACTGAACAGTCACATAGGCCTGAACAAACAGAACCAAGACAGACTCAGTTTTGTATTGATTTTATTTTGTAATTTTGTAGGACGTGTGTTTGCCAAATGCTTAGATTGTGAAACTAAAAAAGAATTTTACTGGGAAAAAATGGACCATGTGGGTGTTCTCTGTCCTCAAGACTACAAAAAATGAGCCACAGCCTTGCCAAAAACTCAACTCTTGGTCCTGCGCCTCAGATTCAGTCATCAGATCATAATCCAGCTTACAAAAGGCAGTCATGACTTATATTGCCGAAATAAATACCATGTCATCTGACATACCTGCTGCCTTCATTCTTGGTATATAGAAGTTACGATCCACACAAATCCTTTACATATGGCTTTGTTCATGAGAGTGTGGTGATGGTCAGGGTGAGGGCCATGCCTCAGCCTGGCTAAATGCTTCCATACTGTTCGGTTTTGCTAAAAACAGCTGCTTACACAATCGTACCAATGAGATGAGGCCTTAATCAAAGACAGCTAGGAAGCAAAATAGCTTTGGCTGCTCATAAGATTGAAAGCAAAGACTTTAAGGGGATGTGGGAATAAAATAAATGGTTCAGATTTACACATGATGTGGAAAAATGAGCAAACAGGTTGAAAAACATAACTGATGTTTAGGGAGCTGGTTTAGTGTAATTTGAGAAATTGAGTCAAACATGCTAAAAAGACAGATTTTGGCTTTATTATTGGTTAGTTTTTAATGACTGTTAAAGGTAAACTTTGCCATTTTGCTTGCTTTTAGCACCCCCTAGTGTCTGTTATAAATCTGTGGTCAAAGCAAAAGTGAAACTTATCTCCCCGCTGTGTGTTATCTGTTTAACACCTTAATCCAAGATGTCCAAACTTTTACCGGGCCAGAAAAATAACAGTTTTTTTAAGGCAAAAATGATTTATTTATAGAAAAATATTCATTTTATGGTGATACATTTTTCATTTGTTTTGCCCAAAAACATCTAAACTATATGCTGTACATTAGTAAAAATACGAAATATTAAAATATATGAATGTATGTCAACAGCCTCTTGGAGACACTTAATTCCACAATTCTAAAAACGCTAGTGAGGGCCATGCTAAATCACTCCAAGGGCTGCAAATGACCCCCAGGTCGCACTTTGGACACACATGTCTTAATCTAAGTGCTGAAATGTCTCCTCAGCCTTCATTAGTTTCTACAGGAGTGGTTCATCACTACATCAAACAAATTAGCTGTTCATGATCTAAAACATGCAGGAAACATGTTGGAAGCAGACTGCAGTGCCAGATATGTCAGTCCACATGTGATGGCCCGGCACTCTGAAGTTGCAAATGCAGTATTCTGGCCAAAGAGGGCAGTAGGGGTCTGAGAGACATTTCATTAACCCTGTAAAGGGTTATTTTAGCACACACCGGCTCAAAAAATTATTATATGAAGAAGTTGCGAAGTATGCCTTTAAGTATTTAGTCGATTGGTTGCATTTCAGATAACCCTGTCTTGATTCCCTAAGCAGGAATTTAAAGCAGTTCAGAGGAAAAACAAATTTCCAGAATTATAAAAATAGACAGATTCATCAGAGAATTGTAGAAATCATTTATTTTGGCTCAGAGAAACATTCAGGCTCAATGAAATGGGAACAAAGGTTTTCTTTGGAATGTTTTGATTTTCTCCTGATGGGAATAATGACTACCTTATCACCTAGAGAGTGTGTATATGTGCTGAACACCTGTCACTTATATAAATCAAATGAGACACATGAGAGGACACACGGGATGCATGCTCCTAAATTCTTCCACCTCCATAGCTGGACTGGTTAACAAGTTTTATGTGACATTGGGAGTCCTCTGTGCTCCATAAATCAATTACGATGAAACAACACATACTTGAATTCCTGAATAAAATGTGTCTTAATACTCTGATGGCAGCAACATACACGAGGTTAGGCACAGACCAGGATTGGTGGAGATAATGGACGAGGCAGGTTGTGATCAGGCGCTGGATGGATTTGTTGGTGTCCTATCACCCCCGCCTAACCTTTCCTTGCTCCTTGCTAAACTCCTGACCCAACTCGACCACACACAAACAGAGCCACAGCCATCCTCTCACCGTCCCTTCCACAATTTCATCTTTAAAATCTAACCATCTCTTTGTGAGCCTGATGTCTACCCATCATCCTTTACTTAACTTTTCCAGCTGCTATGGCAACAAGCCTCACAGAAAATGGGCAACCTCCAAAAATGTTTGACCACACTTGTTTGTTGGTGACAGAAGTGTGATAACGTGGTGTGAAAAGGTTCAAAAATGGAAAAAAAAATACTTTAAATCACAGGTTGAAGGTTAACAGTGAGGTGAGTCTAGAATTCATCATGCACAAAGCCTCCGGGTTTATCGGAACAGAAGAACATGAGGTGAAACGTCCCTTGGGCCTCATTCTAGCTAGCAACATTTGTCTGAATGGGGAAACTTTGCACAGTAATAAGTCATGCATGAAATGTGTACTCCTACCTAACAAGGTAAAGCAACAAAGCATGCCCAGAGTTAGAAAAAACCAGAGATCCTGTTACAGTTAGAGCATCAGGAATGAGTGTAATTGTTTCCCTGATGTGGCTTGTGCTGATCATCAGCATAACCTGAACGCTGGAGTGGTTTCCTTTGGAAAGAAAAACAAAAATCATGATTATTTGTTCTACAGTGGTGCGGCTCCAAGTCCAAATGTCTTTGGTACTAAAACGTCAGTGCCTGATTAGAGCAGCTCTGCTTTTCTTCCAGCCTAAGTTAGCATTTCCTCTCTGAAGTGTTGTGATAACTGGAACTTTCGCCACCTCTGAAATACACCTGTACAGAAAAATTAGCTTTCTGAAAATTCACTTTTCTTTCAACTACAGTAAGTCCTTGTTTTGAATGCCCCCTTTTAACAGGGTAACTATTAGAAAAGTGCAAGTCTGCAGAGTAGTTCGCTCTGCTGCTCAACATGTCATCTAATAAAAGGCTGGGGCGACAAGCACGCCTTAAGGCAGACCTGGGCATTTTACGGCCCGCGGGCCACATCCGGCCCTTTGGTTGACTTTGACCGGCCTGCGTAAGGTTAATTGGAAATTACAAAATAAATGTATTTTCTCATTTTACCTCATGCATGGGCTAAGGCTGCATTGCATTTATTTTGAAGTTGTTTTTTACGTGCACAATGACGCAATACGTATAGCAACAAGTGCCCGCGGTTGACATGGTGATTGTAGCCTGAGAAATGTCCGCTCATGCAAAAAAAAAAAAAAAAAAAAAAAAAAAAAGAAAGATGCCGAATGCAGGATTTTCAACAAAAATTGGACTGCTAAGTATTTTTTTTACTGAAGTCGGAGGTAAAGCCGTGTGTTTGGTTTGCGGGGGAGGAGATTGCCGTGTTTAAGGACTACAATTTGAGTCGGCATTACGACAAGAAACACTCGGAAAAATACAAGAACTTGTCTGATGCTGAGAGCTGAGAGGGCACGGACATCCGAAGCTTTGCTTGCAAAGTTGCAAAAGCAGCAAGGCTGTTTTACTAAGCTTCACACATCCAGGGATGCAGCAGCCAGGACCAGCTTTGTGATATCCCACAAAATAGCTAAAAACAGCAAGCCGTTTTCGGAGGGAGAGTTTGTCAAAGAGTGCATGGTGGACTCTGCCGCACTAATATGCCCTGAAAAAAAGGCGCATTTGAGCAAATCCCGCTGTCCAGGCGAACCGTGACCAGGAGGATCGAGGACATTGCGGGGAACCTGGAGCTTCAGCTGCAACGTGAAGTGGCAAGTTTTGACTTTTTCTCATTAGACGGGAGCTGTGATGTCCGCGACACAGCCCAGCTGCTCGTATTTGTCCGGGGATAACGGACTTCAAGCTCACAGAGGAGCGGGCAGCAATGCGGTCGATGAAAGGGACAACGACAGGGAGTGATGTTTCTACAGAGGTAAATGCGTGCACGGACACTGGGATTGAAATGGGAGAGACTGTCAGGTGTCACAACAGACGGTTGTCCAAATCTTTAGCCGGGCGTACACTGTGCGACGTTTTCACTTTTTTGAGCCGATTTTCCAGTCGTGCGAGAAGCCACGACATCGGGGCGAGTTTTGCGCCGAGCGGTCGTGTAGTGTACAGGGGGTTACGAGAGGCGATTAACACCACGTGACCAGCCGCCGATCAGCAGTCGTGAGGTCGCACTCTGGTGTGTTTAATATTTCGCTCGCCCCTCGTGAGGGTATCGCACTGTTGAAGCGGCGCTGCGAGCAGCTGCGACCCAAAAAGTATCAGAACCGCTCACGGCGCATGCGCGCGCAATCCTGCATCAACGCCGGTCGCTCGCTATTTCCCTAATAACACACGCTGTTCGTTTTTGTTTCTACACGTTTTTTTTACTCACAAAGATTGTCAAGAAAGCGTGTTTGTCGTGTTCATGTCAAATTAAACTGATCACAAAACACAGATTTACTTTCTTTATTTCGTTTTCCTCATCCAACCCCTATAAATCCCTGTGTGTCCTCCTGCAGCTCTCCCGAAGGACAACAGGCAAGACAAGACAAAAAACTCTGACGTGTTGAGTAAAAACTGCTATTTTTAGCACATTTTTAGGGCCGACGTGTTGCTACCAGACGTACAGTGTGAGCAGTCAGGTCGCATCCGAGAACTGGGTTGTACAGTGTGAGCACACGACTCGTGAGATCTGCTCTGCGAGGAAGTCGTACACTTTGAGCTGAAGCTGAGTGCTGCGAGTGAAAAAGTTGCACAGTGTACGCCCGGCTTTACATGGAAAAATGTCGGACTTTTGAAACGCATGCAAGATAAAGTGACAGAAATCGATGCAGATCAAAAATAGGTGTTTTTGCATTGAATTATACACCAACATGTGTTGTGCAAGTCAGTGCTAAAAATCAACCATGTTACTGATGTTGTTACTAAAATAATAAACTTCATCAGGGCGCGGGCGATGGATCACAGACAGTTTGTGGCTCTTTTGGAGGACTCCACACAGCTGTCAGCTGGCTCAGCCTGGGGAAAGTGCTGAAGAGGGTTTGGGACTTGAAAGCAGAGATTCAGGATCTCTGCTGGATTTCTACTCTTCTCTTAAGGAGGACTTTCCAAACCTGAGGAGACATGCTCAGAAGATGTTGGTTCTCTTCGGCTCTACCTACATTTGTGAACAAACATTTTCAATGATGAAGTTTACAAAATCCAGGTATAGATCCTCTCTCACTGATGATCATTTGTCAGCTGTGCTTCGCTTCTCCACCTCAGACATTCAACCTGACTTTGATGCACTCGTTAAAGCCCAGCAGAGACTAGATTTCTCTCACTGAATAAGAAAAAAATCACTTAAAAACACAAAATAAGGTGTTTGGACCACAAATGTAGGCAACTAGCAGTGAACTGGGACACTTTTTTTAAACCTCTTTCTCAAGATCACAGTTCAGTGATTTTATTTTACAGACAATACTGTGTGTCTGTAGAATGCTAAGAACCTCTTTCCAACAATATTTGAAACTCAGAATGTGTTTTGGAGTGAATGTGACTGAAACTGTTAACTAATATAAGTCACAAATGTTTAACAAAAACCAAATGTGCACACTTTGTTTACCATTGCCTTGGGAAATTTGAATAAATCACATTTTTGTAAGACAACCTCACTTTTTCCTTTTTGCTCATTTATAACATATAGTCTACTCTTACCAGCTTGAAGAAACAATGGTATTTACTGCTTTTTATAAAGAAATACCATTAATATTATGCATAATTGACTTCAGCCTTTTGGCCTGGCCCTCCACAATATTTTCTATTTCTCATGTGGCCCCATGGAAAAAATAATTGCCCACCCCTGCCTTAAGGCAACAAATAAATGCAGCTTAAAATTCCACCCATTTTAATAATTTTCTAGCAGTGATGGCGTAAAATTATGTAGTTACTATAACAGGAGTTTTAGAGTGCAGCTGAGTTCTGGAAAAACTAAATTTGAACCATAAATAGTTTTAAAGCAAAAATTAAAAAATTAACTAAATAAGGTGTTTCTCAATTCTAATGAGATTTTAAACTAAAATTAAGTTAGCCTGAAGAAAACAGAAAGCCTAAAGAAAAGAGCTAAGTCTTAACTTACTATGCAATTATTCAATCTAAAAATGAGTGCTAAGATAAGCCAGTAAGTGTCTTTCGATCTCCACATCCCAAACTTTAAGAAATTGCCGATTAGCCAGCTTGCGATGCCTGAATCTGCACCTTGTCCAAATTTCACGGCTACTTTTGTTTGATGGGGGTCGCGCTGTGATATATCCTTACAGTTGTGACCTTTGACACGCCGGTCTCCGGTGACCGCGCGAAAACGGTGACTGAGTGATCCAAACATGATGTGGGATCACAGCCAGAAACTCGCTGTTGACAGTCACAAGCCACGCTGGCTTGGCTTT
This sequence comes from Nothobranchius furzeri, assembly GCF_043380555.1. Classification (NCBI taxonomy): domain Eukaryota; kingdom Metazoa; phylum Chordata; class Actinopteri; order Cyprinodontiformes; family Nothobranchiidae; genus Nothobranchius; species Nothobranchius furzeri. Next base: position 22,647,546 of record NC_091752.1, on the reverse strand, counting down.
GTCGCAAAAAAGGGTTTAATTTAATTGGGATAAATGTGTCACACAGAAAAAAATGTGAATCAAAGTGAAAAAGACCATTTTTCAATCACATTGAGGTAAAAAGTGAGGGATCTTGTGTAATTAGACGTTGACTGGGAGGGAAAAGAAAGCAAACAGAGTTAAACAAATGACAGGTTTCACTTTTTAAAAATAATATTAACACAAATTACTTTCAGCACACCCAAAGCAAGACTTCTCTACGTGTGTCAGACGTGTGCTAAGTGATGCGGGTCACGGTTTTTATTATGAAAACACGTGTTTATTATACCATTTATCATCGCATGTCATTTATCAACACCATTTTCTAGCTGTTACGTTACATAAAGATACATAATAAAACTGCAAAATCAGAAAGGTCCTATTGAGGTTAATGCATGACAAACATCTACTGTATACTTTCTTCTGCTAGGACAGCAGCTGATGCTTTTGGTCTGTCACAGGCAGGTGGTGAAAGAAGTACTTGATATTTTTTACTTAAGTAAAAGTACAGATAAAGGGGTAAAATATTACTTAAGTACAAGTGGAAGTAACCAAGGAATGTTTGACTTGAGAAAAGTTTATTATGTATCTACACATGTACTTAAAAGTAAAAATATTCAGCTTTGCTGTGTGTGTAAAAGTGGGCTCAGACAAAACGGAAATTAAAGTACTTATACTTTAGAAATATTTAAGAAAATGTAGTGGAGTAGAAAGAAAATGACTTAAGTAAAGTACAGATAGAGAAATACTGTACTTGAGTGCAGTAACAAAGCACTTGTACTTCATTACATTCCATCACTTGTCACAGGGTTGATTAAAAACACCAAAATCAGATTTTAATGTACTTAGTTGAGCAAAAGAATCTTTCAAAAGTGTTGGCTGAGTTTTTAAGAGTTTTTAAGCGTTTTTTTTGTATTAAAAGAAAAAAAGGAAACAAGCCTTAGATGTGTGTATTTTATCTTAGTTTAATCTTGATACTTAATATTAATATAATGTCAATTTGAAGAAAAAACTTCGTGTACTAAGACAAAATCTGATCAGCAGCCTTGAGTACTTTAAAAATATTCAAACATAGAGGTAAGAATTGATGGATGTAACTGATTTTGACATCACAGGGTTATTGATGTAACAGTGTAGGTGTTTGCTTAAACGGAGGGTCAACACTTTGATCACATTTTAGAGTGGTGAAGAAAGACCTCTTTGATCACTTCTGTAACTTCCTGAGACAAGATGAAGGTCCAACAAATTGTTGATTAGGTTACCCCGGTCAGCTGATTCTGACTCAATTCAATTATGAAGAATTGTGTAAACTTCTGGGTGTGTCTTCCTAAATAAAAGGAGCTCTAAGGCTTTGCCTAATTGTGAGAGCACACTGACCTGGCCTCTGGTGTGTATTTGATTTCTCTCACCCTTTACAAAGTATTTGTTGTTGTTTGTTGTTGGCAGGATTACAATTTACCAAATTATCAATTTAATCCCTCTGTGTGTGTTCTGAACTTTCTTCGAGGTAATATGTGAGTAATATAGACTTACCCAACAAAAATATATTTTTACCTCAAATCTTTTCGTAGAGAAGCTAGTTTTGCAATGTGCATGGATTCTTTGAGACTATTCTCAAACAAAAAAACAAATAAACTTCCCACTAGGTCATGTCACAGCAGTTCCAGGTTTAAAACCACCCTCTCTGTTCAGTGATTACGAATCAGAACTATCATCCAAGGCCCAAACTGCAGCATGAGAATAAAAGCTGGTATTATGATGCTGTTTGACTTCAAATTCAAATTTCAAATTCATATTTGTTTGTCACATACATAGTCATACACAGCACGAAGTGCAGTGAAATGCTTATACGACCGCCAATGACCTTAACCCTCCCACTGTCCTAATGGGTGACCCCGCGAGGAAAGTTGACCATTGAGCAGGGTCTGATGGCTTATCCCTTGAGGTCCATGTGGCAGGGGTGAGATGGTGCTCACTCCTCACCCCTGCCACATGGACCCAAGGGATAAACCATCAACCCTGCTCAATGGTCAACTTTCCTCGCGGGGTCACCCATTAGAGCAATGGGAGGGTTATAAAAAGAGAAATACTAATTACAACAAATTTAACTTATAAAATAAACTGTACAATAAGGGCATGATAAAAATATTACACATATAAAAATATAGAAGAAGAAAAATAAAATGTATATATATAAGATTTGAAAGTGGCAGTGGTTGTGAAAATATGCATTAAAAGTGACTTATTAAAGTGACTTAAGCAATGGTCCAAATATATAAATATATAGTGCAAGTGTAAATGTGTCCATGATTGTCCGGTCATTTTCAATGTTAGAACTTTAAAAATATATTATTAGACCTGTGTGGTGGTGTGATTGAGAGACCTTATTGCCTGTGGGGAAAAGCTCCTTCTCAGTCTCTCTGTGTTGGCCTTCAGGGAGCAGAATCGCTTCCCAGACCGCAGCAGAGAGAACAGTCCATTGCTGGGATGGCTGGGGTCTTTCATGATCTTCCTGGCTCTGGTTGCTGTAGATCAAGGGCAGGTCAGGAAGCTCGGTGTAGATGATGTGCTCAGCTGATCGTACCACCCTCTGTAGCTCATCTGTCCTGCATGGAACCAGGTCGTGATGTTTCCCGTCAGGATGCTCTCTATGGTGCAGCAGTAGAAATTCCTGAGCACCTTGGAGGCCAGTCTGAAGTCTCTCAAGCGTCTGAGATGGTAGAAACGCTGTCGGGCCTTTTTCACCACGGCGTTGATGTGACAGGACCATGACAGGTCCCGCGTGATGTGAACACCAAGGTATCGGAAGCTGTCCGCTCTCTCCACTGGGCTCCTGTTGGTGACGGGGGTCCGGTAGTTCCTCCCCTGCTTTGTACTTAAGTGTCATGTTCTGTGTCCCTGTAGTCCCCAGCCCCCTCTAGGTTCCCCTCATGTGTCCCCTAATCTTCTGTGCCCCCCTTTTGGTCCCCAGCTTCTTCAGGTGTCCCTTTAATCACTTCACTTATCCTTAGTTTATTTATCTTTAGTCTTTGTTCTACTGTGTTTAAAGTTCAGGTTATTTTAGTAGCTTTGGTTTAGTATTTAGATATGGTTTTCTCCCCTGCTTATTTCTGCGTCTTCCCTCAGTTCATTAGTTTCACCTGTGCCCAATTCCCCACGCACCTGCTCCTCGTCTCCTATCACCCAGCCCTGTGCATATAACCCTGTCTGTGCCTCTCAGTGTTTGTCGGTCCATTGTCGTTGTCAGTGTTGTTCTGTTCCGCCTTGTGAAACTCTAGGTTTTGCTCATCAAAGAGCTTTTTGTTTTTGTCAGTCGGGTCACTGACTTGGCTTCCTGCCATTTTTGGATTTTTGAATTTTGGACTCTCTTCCTAAATAAAGGATTTTACTTTGATTTCACTCCTGCCTTGTGTCTTGGGTTTCTGAATCTTGGGCCCTAACCTCCTCCTGGCTCAACGTGACACAGTCCACAATCAGTTCCTTTGTCATGCTGACGTTTAGGAGGAGATTGTTCTTCTGGCACCAGTTCTCCAGATTTCCAAGCTCCTCTAGCTAGGCCGACTAATCGTTGTTGGTGATCTAGCCCACCATGACAGTGTCGTCAGCAAACTTGATGATGGCGGTGGAGTCGGTAGTGGCCACGCAGTTGTGCATGTACAAAGAGTACAGCAGGGGACTTGGAACACAACCCTGGGGAGCTCTAGTGCTGAGAGTAAGTGAGGCTGAGACATGTCCGCCCATCCTTACTGCCTGTGGTCTACCAGTCAGAAAATTGGAGATCCACTAACACATAGATGAGCTGAGTCCCAGCTGCTCCAGCTTGGTGGTGAGTTTGGAGGGAATTATGGTATTAAATGCAGAGCTGTAGTCGCTAGTGTCCAGGTGAGTGAGTGATGTGTGGAGGAGATGAGAGATTGCATCGGCTGTGGAGCGGTTTTGATGATATGCAAGCTGCAGAGGGTCCAGCGTGTCTGGTAGTGAAGAAATGATGAAGTCTCTGGCCAGGCGCTCAAAGCACTTCATCACTACTGTAAGGAGAAACTGTCTTTACTCAGTTATATTGTTAAGAAGACTCAAAGGTTGTTTTCATCGATAAACTGACGATAATATCTGTGTGTCTGTGTTTCAGTTCAATGAGGAAACCAGTTTGACAATTAAAAGTTTTAATTCTTCAAATTAAACTAATGATTTTGAAATTGACAAACAGGAAATAACAATCAACATTGGCAACTTGTGGGACAATCTTTAACAGTTGATATGCTGTTCTTGCTCAAATAGACCTTCTGTTGGTGAATGAAGACTGAGAGTAATAGGATGTGGTTATGGATGCGTGGGTGTGCAAAGTGTCGTGAGAATTGAACATGAGGTGAGATGAATGCGTGTGTGCATCTGATTTTGCTTCAGGAAAAAACAGGTGTCTGAGTGAAAAGTGATGGTTTGAATAAACTTAGGTTTAGTTGGAAAAGATGCATCAAAACGCTATCTGTCGTGTTTTGCCTCACCGAAAATCGGACCCTCTGTTGGACCCGGGACGTCACCTTAGGATGATGTTTCATCCAGGGCACCTTGGCTGGCAAAGAAGACAAAGATGCGCCGCGAACCGGTCCAGAGTTGCCCTCGGTACACGTTGATGGTAAAGCGTTTTGTCGATGCGCTTTCTTAAGTTAATTCACTCAGAAATCAAAAGACTCGGTAATGAGTCTGCGTTAGAAGTTGCGATTCAGCTATTCTGTCTGGCTGACAGGAACAGCGTGAGAGGGGGGAGAAACGAGCCAACCGGCTCTGCCCCCCCTTTGGTTTTCAGGTCCACTCTCTTTCGTTGTCCAACACGAACTGAAATCATAAGACTGAAACTTACCAAAAACCTTTCTCTTTTCAAAGCAAACGTGTGCGTCAGCAAATGTGTTTGGAGTTTACTGTGAGAATCTGTGTGTGGGTGTGTGTGTGAGTGTTTGTGTGCTTGAGTGTGTGAAGGTCGATAACAAACTGAGGTGAGGGCAACAGGGCGATAGTCATTGAGAGAAGCAGGATGTGGTTTCTTCTGGGACAAGAACGATGATGGACTCTTTAAAGCATGTAGGGATCACTGACTGAGATAAAGAAATGTTGACTATATCTGTGAACACAGGCGCAAACTGGTCTGCACAGGCTTTGAGAAAACGGCCTGAGATGGCGTCTGGTCCTGCTGCTTTCCTGGTGTTCACTCTCTTAAAGGCTCTCCTCACGTCATGCTCAGTGATGATGAGCGCATTCCCGGTGCCGGCAGTTCCTTCCTGTCTGCAGCCGTTACCACCGCTAGCATAAGCATCACTAACATCTTTAGCTGCAGCCTCGAAGCGAGCATAGGTGTTCAGCTTGTCCACCAGTTGGTGTTGGTGTTTTGTAGTCCGTGATTGTCCTTAATCCCTGCCACAGGCTCCTAGAGTCACTCTGTTAAAGCTGCGACTCTAGTTTCCTTCCGTAGCACTGCTTTGCCTCTTTTACCGCCTTCCGGACGTTATAAGACGCAGCCTTGTACCGTTCCATGTCCCCCGACGCAAGTCCCATGTTATAGGCAGTGGTGCGAGATCTCAGAGTGTCGCGGATGGTTTTATCCACCCACGGCTTCTAATTGGGAAATATTCGGATAGTCTTTTTCTCCATGGCATCATCCGCTAGTTTCCCAATGAATCCCACAACCTCTTCTGTAAACACACTAACATCATCGAAGCTGTTTCTGAACATGTCCCAGTCTGCGTCCTCGAGTGCGTCCTGTGGCCACCAATTGGTCCGTCCAGCGCACGACCTCCCTCTGAACCGGAACTTCCTGCCTTTGTTTGTATTTTGGCATGAGAAAGATGACGACATGGTCGGATGTACCAACCGGTGGACGAGATTGTGCCTTGTAGCTGTCTTTGACTGCAGTGTAGCAGTGATCCAGTGTCCTTTTGCCCCTGGTGGAGTAGGTGATGTGCTGGTAGAAGTTCGGCTCTGCGCGTTTGAGGTTGGAACTATTAAAGTCCCCCGCCACAATAAGCGCAGCGTCCCGGTGCTGTGTCTGCTGCTGTGTAAGTGCCTCATGCAGCTCGCATAAGGCAGTGTCTATGTCCACTTGTGGTGGAACATAAACTGCGCTTATTATGACCGATGTGAATAAAAAGGACGACACAGGATGGACAGTAATTCCAGATTTGGTGTGCAGGAGCGTGTAAGAGGAACAACACTCGCATTGTTGCACCAGCTGCTGTTCACCATTAAACACACAACGCCTCCCCTTGACTTCCCCGCATCCTGTCCTTGAGGTGAACCAAGAAAAACTCGGCTGTCCAGATGGCGTGGTCCGGCACCGCTGGGTTCATCCATGTCTCGGTAAAGCAGAGGAGGCTGCAATCCCGATTGTCTCTCTGGAACTTTACGCTGGCCCTGAGGTTGTCGAGTTTGTTCTCCAGTGACTGGATGTTGGCAAGCAGGATGCTAGGCAGAGGTGTGCGGTGTGCCCGAGCTCTCAGCGTGTTCCTGACTCTGGCTCATTTCCCTCGAGGTCGCCGCTTCACGTCGCGTCCGTTGTTCTCTCTCAGGATCTCACTCGGCCAGCTCGAATCCAGAGCTACAAACGTCGAATTGTGAGTACATTGTATACCAATAGAAACAAGAGTGTCTCTATCATACTTAATGTACTCAATGGTAATGAGTTTGCCAGTTTAAAGTGACTGGAGATTGGTTAAAATACAAAGAATACAAACAACACAAAGACCAAAGAAAAAGAAAAGTAGGCCGGAGTAGTCGTGACGGCAGCCGACCTCACTGGCGCTATTTTCCTCTTACACTTAATGAACATGTGTTATGACTCCGGACTCTCTTCACTGATAAAGTCATAGGCACTTGTCGAGGCTCACTGGTTTATGTATTTTTGGGGGAGCAAGGGTGACAGGAAACCGACCTAATCCATCAGGATCACTTTATTAAACCCCAGACAAATTCAATTAAATTTAAAACTAATTGCCTTTGCAACAATAACAGTCAGACACTCCACTGCTTACAGCGAGACACATGAGTAAATACTTGATGAAATGAGACGAAAGAGAAGGCTGGAGTTGTAGCATACTTTTTCATCCTGAATTTTATACTAAAATGAGTAATGATGATGCAATGTGATTATTTGGATCATGCAAAGAAAACAGAAAAACAAGCTTGTTTAGAGCAATTGTTACAATAGGAAAATGCCTGCCTTGACCTGAGCTAAAGTAGAATGCTAAATGGTTTCCAATGAACATTGTTTACTTGTCTAATTGCTTCTAAGTCTTACCACACAGCCTGGGCCAGCTGCACAAATATGAATGCTTCACCCAGAGGGAGTATAGCTTACATTAGGAGCCCAGTGACAGAGAGAGAGAGGAAAGCTAATCTAGTTAGCGTCACAACCTGCAAAATAGCCGCTAACTATTCCGGGACAATAGATGTTGTCATGCAGAGCTCAGTCATTTCTTCTAGAAATGGCTATGAAAAATTATCTTAGCATTTCATGACCATCATTTTTCCCCCAAATGATTTTGAGGGACAACCTTGGTGTATTTTTCACTTCATGGTCTAAGGAATAGATGACGACAGACTTGGTTGAAAAGCCATTAAGAAAACAACAACTTGAGGTTTTCCAGGTGTGCAGGACTGGAAACTTGACACCTCCGGCCAGTCTCACCTGATAACAGTAATTCTGGGGACAAAAACAAAGTAAAACAGCAATGTAAAGAGACAGGGGAGGCTGTAGACTCCCATGGGGGGATTCTCTGTTAGAGAGGCACGTTTATAAGAAAACACTCCAAACAGTATTTCAAATTTTTGTGAGTAATTACAGAAATATGATACCAGCAAATCATGAAGTTACTTCAGGTACGACAGATTTTCTGCTTTAAAAATGCATCTTAGCTGTTGTGTCTCCATGCAAATTCAGCCATTTCAGGACTTTGCACAGACGTCAGCATATCGCGACTGCTTTGGCAGTGAGTGATGTCACGGATCAGCACCAGAGAGCATCCACAGTAGCGTTAATAACAATAAAAGTTTAATTCTGTCAAAGTTCACATAATTTAATCTATTCGGAGGATGAGAGCAGCTGCAAAATGTATAATGTTGCATTCAATGACCAGAAGAACTTCTGTTTTTACGCTGCTCTGTGAGGCAACAACCACCGTGACTTACGTCGTTATGGAAGAATTCCACTGTGTTTTTTGATGTTGGGAATTTATTAGCAGCTATTTTAAAGCAGATTGATCTGTGCTTACATTCTTTTCCATTCTGCTTCACAAGCAACTCTTCTAATTTTACTAATGCATAGTGGTGTGCATCTCTACCTGCCTCACGATTCGATCCGATTCTGATTATCTGCCTAACGATTCGATTTGAGTCTGAAATGCATCACGATTCTTCACACAAAAATTTTCATTACTTAATAAAAGCAGAAGAATAGTTTTCAATTTCTTTTTGATTTCGAAATCCCTGAAAAACAGAACATTCATCTATTCACTATAGTGAGCAATAATGTTTAAAGTGTGCTGCCTATAATTACTTAAATAATATAAGTGTCAGGATCTGGGGTGAGTCTGCACATTCAACTAATTACCACCAAGTCGTTGCAGGTGAGCGGTGTCGGAGAGTGGCCAGCTGCGGTGTGTTTCCCATCACCTGCCAGGGTTTATAAGGAGCTGGGAGATCACTTCACCTCGCTGGAAGATTACTCAACTTGGGTAGTTCTGTCTTGCCTTTTAGTACAAGCTACAGTTCTTGTCACAGTTTATAGATCGCTACAGTTATTGTTATCTCAGTCCTAGTAGCTACAGATGGTGTTTGTGCTCTTAATGAGCGTAGTAATCATTCGCCCTGCTTTCCTCAGGATCATCTTCAGACCTGCCTCATCCAACCTCAGCCATAATCTGGAACCGTGCTACAGATCTCCCTCCTCCTGGTGGACCCCACCGCTCTCCTCCGCTCACCTCTTGGATCACGCCTCAGTACCAACACCTCTGCCACAGCTCACCACAGATCTGCCCAGACATCAAAGCCAGCTTCCTACAGTAAGACTCCTCCGAAGAATTTATTCCACTTCAGCCACAAGATCCTCACCTCTGTCTATCCTACAGACCCCGGCCACCGGAAAGAGTGCTCTGCGCCTTTGCTACCCATCTCCACATTTTGTGGTGCCTCTTTAGTTCAGTTAAAAGAAATAAAATTGTATCTTATTTTTTCCTACCTCTGTCTCCGAATCATTCTGCATGTCTTGGGTCAGGAAACTCCCCTCAGTCATGTCAGAATCTTCCAGCCTCTTCCTATACCCTCACGACCCTGGTCTCACATTGCCCTGGATTTCGTTACTGGTCTTCCCCCGTCTCATGGTTTTTCTGTGATTTTGTCCATAGTTGATCGTTTTTCTAAGGCCTGCCACTTGGTTCCCCTTAAGTCGCTCCCTTCATCCTCAGTCACTGCCCAACTTTTGGTTAAACATGTGTTCCGCCTTCACGGCATCCCTCAGGACATCCTGTCTGACAGAGGTCCCCAGTTTGTCTCGCAGCTGTGGAAGGAGTTCGCTGCTGCCCTGGGGGCAAGGGTCTCCCTCACATAAGGGTTTCACCCCCAGTCTAATGGGCAGTGTGAGCGGTTAAACCAGGAGTTGGAAGCCACCCTGCGTTGTGTCTGTGCCACGAATCCCTCTACCTGGAGCGCCCAACTCCCCTGGGTGGAGTACGCGCACAATGCTCATGTCTCCTCGTCCACAGGCAGGTCTCCCTTCGAGACGTCGCTGGGTTTCCAACCTCCCTTGTTCCCCTCAGACCAGGTGCGGTCCGCCTCCTCTGTCCCGCAGTTCCTCCGTGGCGCTCGGCGCGCATGGACTCAGACCGTTGCAGCCCTGGAACGGACGGCCGAGCGCAACAGGAAGGTTGCTGACCGGCACAGACGTCCTGCTCCTCTGTACGCCCCTGGACAGCAGGTCTGGCTGTCCACTGGGGACATTCGCCTGAAGTCCTCCAACCGGAAGCTCTCCCCTCGCTTCATCGGTCCCTACACCATTGCTGCAGTCCCGGGTCCCTCCACTGTTCGTTTGACCCTTCCTTCCTCCCTTAAGATCCACCCTGTTTTTCATGTGTCCCTCGTCAAGCCTGTTGTGTCTAGTCCCCTGTGTCCCTCTCCTGCTCCTCCTCCTCCTCGTTTCTTTGAAGGTGGTCTCGTCTACCCGGTCAGGAGGCTCCTCGACGTTCGTCCCCGGGGACGGGGTCGGCAGTACCTCGTGGACTGGGAGGGTTTCGGTCCCGAGGACAGGTCCTGGGTTCCGGGGTCTTTTATTGTGGACCCCTCTCTCATCGTGGACTTTGAAGCTTCCAGGGCCTCGTCTTCTTCCTCCGCCTCCTCTTCCTCTGCTGGGACGCCAGGGGGCGTCCGTTGAGGGGGGGGGGGGGGGGGGGGGTACTGTCAGGATCTGGGGTGAGTCTGCACATTCAACTAATTACCACCAAGTCGTTGCAGGTGAGCGGTGCCGGAGAGTGGCCAGCTGCGGTGTGTTTCCCATCACCTGCCAGGGTTTATAAGGAGCTGGGAGATCACTTCACCTCGCTGGAAGATTACTCAACTTGGGTAGTTCTGTCTTGCCTTTTAGTACAAGCTACAGTTCTTGTCACAGTTTATAGATCTCTACAGTTATTGTTATCTCAGTCCTAGTAGCTACAGATGGTGTTTGTGCTCTTAATGAGCGTAGTAATCATTCGCCCTGCTTTCCTCAGGATCATCTTCAGACCTGCCTCATCCAACCTCAGCCATAATCTGGAACCGTGCTACAGATCTCCCTCCTCCTGGTGGACCCCACCGCTCTCCTCCGCTCACCTCTTGGATCACGCCTCAGTACCAACACCTCTGCCACAGCTCACCCCAGATCTGCCCAGACATCAAAGCCAGCTTCCTACAGTAAGACTCCTCCGAAGAATTTATTCCACTTCAGCCACAAGATCCTCACCTCTGTCTATCCTACAGACCCCGGCCACCGGAAAGAGTGCTCTGCGCCTTTGCTACCCATCTCCACATTTTGTGGTGCCTCTTTAGTTCAGTTAAAAGAAATAAAATTGTATCTTATTTTTTCCTACCTCTGTCTCCGAATCATTCTGCATGTCTTGGGTCAGGAAACTCCCCTCAGTCATGTCAATAAGAAATAATGATTTCGGTAGAGCAGCTTTAAGATAGAATATTACTGAACTTAAAAATAGTAAACAAATACTGTGTTAAGTGATTCTTTCACATCCAGGATCCCAAAACAGAAATTAGCCCAGACATCCGATTTAAATGTAACGGGTACATCTTTGATTACTGGTAATGTTGGCCCTGTATCCCTGTCCAATTGCTTCTAGGACAACGCAGTGCGCATGTCATTGCAACTCTGCCCCCAGAAGTAATTATAAAACCTCAAAATTTTATTGTCCTCGCATAGACATAGACCAGGGGTCGGCAACCTGTTGCCATCAAAGAGCCATTATTACCCGTTTCCCACAGTAAAGAAAACACTGGGAGCCACAGCAGCCGCGGCGTTGTGGGCTGGGCCTACCCTCAGACAGCAGCCGGTACCGGTCGCTCGTGTACGTCAAAGTTATCTTTCATAAGAAGATAATCAATAAAACGATTTATATAAAGTGGATCCAGAAGTTGTAGCCCGTCTCTGCCTACAATATTTTGATATTTTTCACCCTGTTGGTGGTTTTACTGAGCAGGTGCCACTTTTGTCATACGTTTCTTTTTAAAACATGTTTAGACTGTTCAGAATACAAATCTAGGCTCTGTCACATTTGATTGTTGTAATTAAACTTTGTAGGTGGGGAAGGTCAGAAAAGGATCCGATCATTTTGTTTTTCCCTCATTTACAGTGATGGAGACAACGGTGCAGTGCGCCTGGCTCTGGTGGTAATCAAGTTTAATTTTATCTATTTTCACAAGAAAACAAAACAGTTAAAAGCAGGGCTTGTGTTGTGTTGACCAGATAGTTCCCATTTTTGACTATTTATTTTGACGGAGAAAGAATAGAAAGACCCCGACGCATGCAGACGAACTGACACTTTATTCGTTTCGCACATCGCAGATCTAGCTAAATCACTTGATTCCCATCTGAGCTGGACACGGAGCTCAGCGCAGCTCGCTGTCAGCGCGTACGTACGTCGCACAGTGAGCTGAAGTTGTGGAGAGGGGCTTGGAGCACGTCGCAGAACCAGGGCGCATGCAGATTCCTCCGACTGAAGCGAGACTTGTCACTTAGAAAATGTTCCCTGATTATGAAACTTTGGCTGAATAGTGCTTGTTCCTGTCTCCAATGTGGCGACACATCCATGAGCCGTCTGAGGAGAATCCCGGAATCTCACATCCTCGTCAGCTCAGAACACGCATATGATTACGCACAAGCGTGACGCGTCAACCCGGTCTCACAGTAAGACCAGGTTGGAACTGTTCAGGTTTATGCAGACAATCTTTACATTTAGAATTGGCTTACAGATGTAAAATTAATGCGGTAAAATATAAAGCATTTTATTTAAATATCCATTCATTATTTTACAAGCACAGAGAGCCGCATCAGATGGATGGAAGAGCCGCATGCGGCTCCAGAGCCGCGGTTGCCGACCCCCAACATAGACATAGGGAGAGAATCTCATTATGTCACGTTGCTGCATCGATGCGGAATCATGCACGGCTGAATCGCGATGCATCTTAGAATCGATCATTTTTCCCACCTCTACTAATGCACTGGACGGTATTTGCTGATGTCATTTCCTAGTGAGTTATATAACCAGTTAGCATGAGGTAACCAAATGTTCCACTCAGCTACTCCACCGGGTTATTTGTGGTGCTTACACATTAGCATATTTAGCAGCATTACCAGAATTTGGTTTCACACAAGTGTCAGATATGCATTTTTGATTCCGAGGTGACTTTTTTCAGACCTCCTTCCAAGCGATCCGACTGCGACTGAGTAGACACTACAGACTGATTGGCTGGCTGAAGTTACTACGCCTACCGACTCTGATTGGTGAGTAGAATCAGCCAGCAGGGGGTTCCCTCATGCGCGATTCATTTTCATGCTAGATGCTGTTGAGTTAACTTCTCTGTCTGTAGCACGGAACTCCTACTCAGTGGGAATGGGAGAAGCTGTGTGTGTATGGCCCTTTCCTCAGCGCATCGGAGCTCTCACCCCAGCAAGCTGGTAGACAGCTGCTCAGTGGGAAGAGAAAGCAGTGTGTGTGAGTATGGCATGCAGCAACAGAGGATAGAGTTTTATGAGGACACAGACAACAAATTAATAAAGTAATGTTATAATCTTAATCTTGTTATGGAGGAAACTGACTTTCCCATGCATCTAAAACTCCGTCTACGGACTCGAGGACTTCCACATTTCTGAGAAGTCCTTTAGGATTTATATGTGAACACTATGCTGCTATTCTCCCCCGACCATACCAACACAAATGTGTAAGCGCCATTGGAGCACCTACCCCTAATCAGGTACTTCAGAAGTTCTTGAAAATGGCACCAGCGGGCCTGGTGAAGTGGTAACAGGCACGCACGGAAGTTCTGGTAAAATTACCTTGAAGTTCCGACAGTGTAAACACGTCTACGGCCACCAAAAAATCAGTACTTACTAATGCTCAGGCTTTGGTCTCAGATGGGGGCCACAGGGGGGTCCAGGGTGGCACTGACTCACCCTGGACACCCCCTAGAACTGCCCCTGTAAAGAGACGATCAGAGACTAATATTAACATTGAGGGTTTTATCTGGCAATTAAACTATATTCCTCCCTCTCCGAAGGTGTTATTCATGCAGTCATGTAATGCCAGATGCACTTTTGAGTCACCAACACTAACTTAATGTTTAGAAAACCAAATGGTGCTCTTATTCTACAATCCTGTTAAACCTGCAGGTCAGCTGTAACTGCTAAGGTGGTCTTAAAGGCAAATATTTGTGTGTTCTCCACAGGGTTCCTCATTGTAAAACCTTGACATCTTCACTAACCCACATTTTTAAAGCTCATTTAAAATGTAAAATAAATCCAAGAAGATATCTGTAATTAATGCCATATTAGATTCTTAATTCTGTTTGAGTCAATTACCAAGTGTTGTAAACAAATCATGTGAGATGTTTTTTTTAATGAGCTGAGTTTGAAGGAATCCAGATGTTTTCACTACTGATTGGTCTCTGTATTATTGTTTTTCACGTCTGCTTTAACATGATTCAAGTGAAAATTGCTGTTTTTGAAAATCTGCAAATAAACAGCACACACTTCCATCCGGCTCACATTTCAGTGACCGGCCAACATCAGAACGACGGATTATCACAGCTTCTTGACCACGAGAAGCCTCCTGAATGGTCTTGAGCCCCTCGTTAATTGCAGCCAGGCATTTGTAAAGAAATGAATTGAAAGACACCGTCAAAATAGGAATAAAGAGTGAACCTTCCTTTCTAATTCACCTCCAAAGAAAAACCTCTCTCACTGCACATTGCACTCCTCAAACTCAAAGCTGCTTTTGTGTGAAGCATTTAGTGTAAACAAAAACCTATTAGGTTGTTATAGCACGGGTGCTGGGAACTTTCTCTTCTAATCTGAACTAATACAGACACGTTTACAAAAGTAAATTTAAAGAATTTGTTTGATAGGTTTTGTTTCCAGTCTCATTTTTGACACATGTATTAGAAAAATAACAAAAAAATAAAACTTGCTGCAGACAGATGTACATCTAATAATTTGTAGAATTTCAGAGAATAAATTAGGAATGTTAAAGAAAAGATCCATAAACGTTGCTTTCACTTTGACAGTACATCAAACTGACAAACAGCCATGCAAACATCTACTTTATGCATATTTTCTACTGGTTTAAAACTGTTTTTTAGGAGTCAAAAACGTGTTTAATCAATACATTTGCAGTGTAGGAATGAATGCCTTGATAGTCGTACTCTGGGAGAAAAAACATATACTGGTGCACCATCTCCAGGAACTAGTGAGCCACCTCGGATTGGATAACAGCAACACGGCTCTACCACTGACTTGCAGCATTGATGTTTTATCTCCACAAATAAAACAAGCATGGAGGAACTTCTACCATGTGGGGAAGTTACTAATGCTAACGGTTAGCTTCTGCTAGACAGTACGTCCTCTGGTGATTTGCAGACATTAAAATAATAGCCTTCCCCGTCAACAGGTAAGGTTGGTGAGTCCATGAATGTTAATTCACAGGGTAACATAGATCTCTGAGGATTTTTGAATCCTAGAGTTTCACCGTCTATTTTCTATAAAAAGTGAATGCGGGAGATAGGTGTAGGTTCATCCTTGGTGCTCTTTTTGGGTAGCAGTAGCTCAGGAGATTGAGTGGGTTGTCCAGTAAATGGAAGGTTGCAGGTTCAATCCCAGCTCCCGACAGAGAAATCTGCTGTTGTGTCCTTGGGCAAGACACTTAACCCATCTTGCCTGCTGATGGTGGTCGGAGGGACTGGTGGCGCCTGTGCTCAGCAGCCTCACCTCTGTCAGTGAGCCGCGGGGCAGCTGTGGCTACATTGTAGCTCATCACCATCAGCGTGTGAATGGATGAATGATACGCTGTAGTGTAAAGCGCTTTGGAGTCCCCTGACTCTCAAAGGCGCTATAGTGTGTGCGGATCGTTTATCGTTTTGGCCAAAACATGAACTCAGTCTCACCAAAGAAGTAAACATTTGTGTGAGATTCCCATTGGTCCGCCTGTAAATGTTAGAGCTGAAGATAAATTAAGTAATATGAGTTTGAACACTCATAAGCAAATACATGTTGTTTCCATTTACTGAAACTCAGAGTGCTACATTTGTGTTTTTATCAAATAACAACTTTCAGTTTTCAAAATATGAATGTATCACCTCTTCTCGACTGTGTTTCTTCAGTGTTGGTGTATATATATATATATATATATATATATCATCCTTTGCATGATTTCATATCCATTTTGCTTCTTTTTTTCTAATAAAGGTCTTTATATATTTATGCATATTTAAAAAAATCATAATAATAATAATTATACACACACACACACACACACACACATATATATATATATATATATATATATATATATACACATACATATACCTATATATGTAAATATATATATATATATATATATATATATATACCTATATATGTAAATATATATATATATATGTATATATATATGTAAATATATATATACATGTATATATATATATGTATGTATATATATATATATATATATATATATATATATATATATATATATATATATATATATATATATATATATATATATCCTGCTTTTAATCATCTCTATGCAACTGCCAGTATAAAATATCAAGCATTTGAAAAGCAGTTCTTGCTTAAACTGTAATGTTGCCCCCAGAACAAACACTCTGCAGCCCTACAGTACGCATCACTAGCCTTGCACCATTAGAAACAAATGAAGTCAGAAGTTTAGCAGCCCCTGTTCTACTTCATCCCATTGCTGGGCAGCACCTGCTTCTACGAGCAGAATGCTGACTCCTCAGTGCACATGTGTTACATGCTTTTGGTTTACGAGCTTTAAAGCATAAAAACAACACAGATCAGGCTTGCTCAAGAGTTCAGGCCACATGTGGAGAAAGTTGAAAAGAGAACTCGCGGTGGTCAATCCAGCTACTTCAAAGACCACCCATAATTGAACTGGATGTCTGTACCAGCTTAGGCGCTCATTCTTTCCCAGCATTGGTCTTTGAAAACAAACCTTTAGTAGCTATGACTAAAACTATAATTGTCGTAGTCATTTCTGCTCATTACTACCACCAAAGAGGTCATACTAAAATGTTGATTAGACCTAATTTAGAAGTAAGGAAAACGATTAATTTGTATGTTTGATGGGTTGTTCATAACGACCTCATCAAAGTAACTTCAGTTTGGTCTCTTGTAATTTAGAATGTTTGCATTAAATGTTATTTATTTATCTGAGGATGTTTCATTTGATCTAGACATCCAGATTTCTGCAGCAGCCATTCCAAACTGATTGAGACGCCTGTGGATTTTATCGCCTCCTGTGATGATCGCTTTATTCCTACACATATTTTTTTTACACCAGTAAAAGGTCTTAAATTCCAGATTGGAAACTCCAACAACATCAGAAGCTTTTACTGAATAATGGTAACCTTGGTTTTACGAGGGGACACAATGATTTAAAATCACCGTCCCGCCTCCTGAAAAGGCCGAGTTCACTCTCGCTGCACCTCCACACCAGTGAGGTAATGAGGAACAGAGCGTGGTTACAGTCTCTAATCAGAGCCAGCCCTGGAAACAGGCCTTAAGCTTGATGTTCATTTTTCTTCCTCACCTCTTGGTATTTCGCCTTTCTTCTACATCATCTGCAGCCGTCTTCTCTTTTTACCCGTCATTGACTCTGCTCCCTGTTTTCCCTGATTTCTGTCTTTTCCGTCATCGACCTTTTTCATTTGTTATTCTCTTTGCTCTGCATGCTTGGTGACATACGTGTGTTGCTGTTAGGAAGCTTTCAGGAGTGGCAGGAAAAGCAGAGGAGCAGGCCTTCAGGCAAACCAACCAATAAGTCAGCACATGCTTCTCAGGAAGTCATCAAGAGAAATGTATGATTCCACGTGATTTTTTACATTCTGAAACAAAAAACACACTGAGAATATTTGTTTCAGTGTTCTTGTTCATGTTACCGCACATTCTGACACATGCAACCAAATCTGTACACACGATCCTCTTCATGTTTGTTAATGCCCTCATGACAAATGGGCCTCCTTTCCTCAGCTTGGGAATTATTTCAAAGGCACTGAACAGGATGAAAATAGCATGTAACCATATCTCATATTTGTCCAGGTGGAAGAAGACAAGATAATCTGTCTTTGCTCTTGTGACGAGCCATTTCCTCATTCTGATTAATAGTTGTTTGATTGCAACCACAGCCCAGAGCTCCGCAGCTACTTACTATTACACCCCGCTAAGTTACAAAGAAAACACATAAAAGTGACAGTGACGTTTAGATGCTCAATTATTCTGAGTGACAGCTGTAGCCTCCCTCCCTAAATGCTCTGTAAGTGTTTTATGTAGTGGTCTGGGCATGGAAAAGCAGTAAAGAGGCAGCAGCTGTGACATTACGGCTCAGCGGAGGACTGAGAATAGACGAACTGTGAGGGGGTGTTGTCCCAAAACAGGGGCAGCAAGGAGAACGAGGGTAAGATGTGGCTAAATTGGGGTAAATCGCCGTCACCTGGTGTCTCCATTTGTCACGTGCACTTGTAAAATGAGGGGCAGTTTTGTCTGCCTTCTGCAAGTCTTTACCAATGTTTTATAGTGAGCATGTGTTTTCTCAGTCTTCCCACGAGTCTTTGAGGAGCTTCTGATTTCAGTTCTGCACGTACGTCACTGAGTGCCAGAGGCTAAACAGCGCATCACTGAAAAACAGGGAAAGTGCTGCTGAATTTATGAAGCTAATTAGTTTTTTTACTCTGAAATTTTGAGAAAAGATGTATGCCGAATGAAAATCTAACCTGGCATATTTAAAAAAAATAAAAATTCAGTTTTTCTTTTAGTACGTTTAATTTCAAATTAAAGCTCACATTTGTGGAGACCTATTATGCAAAAGTCACATTTTGTCCTGCCAAGTGGGTCTCTACTACCTCTATAAACACTCCAAATGTGAAAAATAATCCATCTATGTGTTTTTTGTTGGTGTTTAGATTTAGGAATATGTGTCTAAAACAAGTGGTTTGAAAGGGTTTATGATGTCTCATACTGGGAAATTAGAATAGAACCACCTCTCATGTGCAAAAGAGAAGTCTTGCTAGAGGAGCAGCAGCTCTATTCTGAGTCCCTCCCAGATATCGAAGCTTCTGATTGGGGGATGGGTAGGCGTGGCCAGGTCCAGATTATTTTGTTAAAGGTGTGGCTGACTGAAAAAAAACACAGATTTTTTCTGATTATAATCCATCACTCTGAGATTTCATACAGGCTGAACATAACAATAGTCTCCTACACCTACCTCCTGCATTAGCTTCTGGTGGAAAATAGAAACTCTAGGATTTTAAAATCTTACAGATCTACGTCACGCTGTGATTTAGCATTCATGGAGTCATTGACCTTGATTCACAATGTTTAGTGTCCGTGAATCAGCAGCAGACATCTCAGGCTAGTTTAGGCTAAGGCCTAGTCCACATGTAGCCGGGCTTTTTTTTAAACAAATATCTGCCCCTCCAAAAACTTGCATCCACACCACCTCGTTAAAAAAAAAACCCTGTCCACACGTACCCGGATAAATACGTTGTTAAGGACATGCCAGACCTGTAGGCGGCAGTATTTCCCCCGTTCTTAACCTCGTCCTTCGTCTGTGGTCTTCCGCAAGGAGCAGTAATTCCGCTTGCAAAAACAAACAAGCAAAAAGCGCTTGGACGAGCGCAGCTCTGAGGGCATCCATGCTGTCGGCTAGTGGTGTAAACACAGGTCGCACAAGTGATGTCAGCATTTTTTGTCGCGGAAAGTGACGTTGCAGACCTTAGAACTCCGGTTTTGTCTGTCCACAAGCAGACACCCAAAACGGAGAAAACGCAGATCTTCACTTTGGCCGGAGTTTTTAAAAAGATCCATTTTCGTGTGAAAAAACTCAGTTTTCGTGTGGATGACAGGCCAAAACGTAGAAAAATATCTACGTTTTGGCAGATCCCCGGCTACGTGTGGACAGGGTCTAAATGTTAGCATTAGCAACTTCACCTTACAGTAGAAGTCCTCCTCTGTTATGCATCCACACAATGCCTAAAACATCCACATTGCAAGTCAGTGGTAGAGTTACATTGCTATAATCCAATTCAGGGTGAGATGTATTGTACACTGTGAGAAATGAGTAACTTGTTGAAGTTACTTAACCATGTTATGTCAACTGGTTTCACTAAACCTTGTTGCTTAAATGTAAAGTGGAACTAGTGGACCTAACTTAGTTAAGTAAATTCTGCCTTTCAATTCTTAGAGAGCATGATGCAAAAGAACAATTAACAATAATTTATTTACTGAACCCATGAGTATTTTCAGACTTTTTAATCATAGAGGACGCTAGATTAAGGTAGTCACTAAAAAAAATCTATTGTTTAAGGTTTCATTGAACAATGTGAGAGACAAAGAGACTAAAAGAAGAGAGGGATTGTATGTCGTTGCCTTTGTCTTGGATTAAACATGTGGCTAGGACTGAAGCATGAATGGAGCACACTGTTTGTGTTGTGGTTTTCAGTTTCAGTGACCAAATAAACTACACGAGGCTTTAGCTTGTGAGAAAAAGAGTGTTCGGGTACGTGCATGTGACCTTGTATTAAACGCGTGTTTATGTACAATTGCAACACAGTAAAAACCAGGCGTACAAATGTTTTTGTTTACCCGACTTCTTGGTTCACTGATTGCATCTTGTGCAGAATTGAGAAACATCAGTCAAGGAAGAAAACCAAGGCGACATGTTTAGCAGATGAGATTAAAGCCAGGGTGTTATTTTACTACGAGACAACTTGTTCAAACGGTTTCAAGAATGATCTTTTCAACATGTTTTAAGAATCACTTCTTTACATTTTTAATCTCTGAACAGAAACAAGGTGACGAACCGCGGCTGCATTCCTCTCCGTCACAAAAACCCAATCCTAACTGTGTGACAACAGTATTTCATTTCACTGCAGCAGTGTTACTGATGAGCGCTAATGTGTCTCTGGGCCGTTCCTTGGCCCTGTTGGGACAGCGCCGCTGAAGCATCTGAGTGGTTTTTGTTCCTGTGGTCAGTCAGCACCAGGTGTCAAACTCAATGGATTCACCATCAGTCAGTGAGCCGCTCAGCTCCACACCATCTGTGTTTCATGCGGTCGTTCAATGGGCCAGACTCACAGCTGAACAAAAAAACACAACTGACACTTGCTTTAAATCTGATTTTATGATACCATGAAAAATGAACCGTTTTTTACTTCTCCGCGAAGAACATCAAAACACGAACAGACTTCTGTTTCTGGTTAATATAACAGACGTCTCTGGTGTCTCAAATAATATGTCACGCTTTACAGCAAAAGCTAAAAATGCAACCAACTTCCAGACTCGGTGCAGAATAAAGAAGACATTGTTCCTTTTATAGTTTGGTCAAAGTGACAAAATGAGACAGAAACATATTTTTAGGGCTGATTTGGAAGAATTTTAAACTGCCCATTATCTTGCCCATTGTTTTCCTTTGATTCAACATCTATGGCTAAAGACTTTGCTGACAGGCTATTGAGATGGTCCATATGATGGCGTGGAGTACAGGTCTGGTGACTCTCCAGAGGATGTAGAGGAAACCAGACAAAAGGCTGAGCCAGCAAACCCTCGGTTGCGCAGAGCTCCAGTGGAGCAGTGCTTGACCCCCTACTGGGACCAGTTGTCTGTACGTCCTCAAACTAAAGTCTGATCTATGGAAACTGGCAACTCCACCATAATATGTTCAGCCATCCATACCCCAGCCCCCCTGGGCCACACAGTGTCTTTAAAAAGTGAGGAATGTTTAACAAGCTTGTGACACATTTGTGGTTTTCCTCTTGGTTACCAACAGCATACAGATTTGTTCATGAAGATTTCTCGTTCATACGTGGAAAGGCAGACAAATCTCTCTCAGGTGTTGTAATGATTAGATGGATTAAATTTGTATGTGTATGATACATAACATATCATCTTACATGATTATCCAGAGATAAGCAAAGAAATAAAAATAAAAGTGCCAAACAACATTTTTGCTAAGAGACATGAATTTAACAAGACTTTGTCACATTTTCAGGAAAAAAAAACTGTATTTGTGAGTGTGTTATGTCGCACCAAAGTCTGGAGACATAAAACTAACCCTAAAGCTCACATAGAGCACAAAACAACGCTGACAACAATACAATGGACCAACAACAACACAGAGACAAGACAGGGCTTATATAGACTGGGAAGATGAGAGGGAGATGAATTGCAGGTGTGTGGGGAGAGGGACCAGGTGAACAAAATTACTAAATCAGGGAGGAGGAAGAAAACACTGGAGGGAAAAAACACACTAAATAATGAAAGGCTGTAAAATAGGAAAATGACCTAAGAGAAAAACTAAAGACCAGAAGGCATGAACCATAACTAATATTCTAAGGGGAAGCTGACACTAAAGGAAAACACTAAAGAAAGAAACTACAGGGGCGTGGCTAAGAGGGGGCCAAGAGAGCACAGGACCTGGGAGAGGGATGTCTGAGGAGGGAAACCTTGAGGGCAAATGGGGAATACCTGGAGACACACGAGGAAGATGCAGACATGACACATGAGGGCGCTAGAAGACACAAAAGGAGCACCTAGAGACGAATGGAGGACAACAGGAGACACATGAGGGGAGACGCAGACACAGACCATGACATGTTAATTTTGTTCTTGAAATGTTGTATATCATAATTTGTACTAAACTTGAAACTAGGGGTGAGAATTTAATGCATTAATTATGATTAATTAATTAGAAAAAATAACACTTGGGCCTGAGTGCCCCCCAAATGGGGGTCAAAAAAGTTTTGCATCAGCAATTATGCCTTGTATATCAATTAATATCATCAAACTGTGCCTCTTGAAAACTGCAGAGTCTGGGCTACTAGATCGTGTAAATCTTTTTACGTGGTGTAAACACGACTAAAACAAAAGTTAAATGAAACATGACTAATTGCTCTTCATGAATAAAAGTAATAATGAGATCAACATTTTACTGTTATGTTTCCTAGTGGGTGGAAGCACACAGGCACTATCTTTATCCATGTAAACTTTATTACAGCAGGAGGGTCAAGCATATATGCATCATTCATCTTGTAACTCTCAGCAAAACTTCCCCTGAACTCTACTCCACACCTCTATATTTGTACATATATGTTAGCAGTGTTCTGCTGCCACCTTGTGTTCAGCTCAGTACACAACAATTACAATGTTCCATGTCCTTTTACACTTCATCGATAACAATACTAATATTTACACATCCCAATAAATCCCACAGTGGTCACCTTTATAATGAGACCAAAGTAATCAAATAGATCTTGTGGTTACAGAGATATACTCATTAACTAATTCGCTGCCAGCCATTTCCTGATCAGTAAAGCCCTTCGCTGCCAGCGTTTCTCAGCATTTTTACTGTTTTTTTAAGAGTCACAAAAAGTTGCACGCTAGGATGATGTTGATGCCAAAACAACCAAAACAAAGCGGAGACTCACCTCTTACATCAGGAAGAATCCGCGCGTTTCGAGCGTTATCCGTTCTTTCATAATCCGTTGTCAAATTGTGATCGACAGAAGCTTTTCCGTTTCGAACCTCAATTTTTTTACAGCAGCAGCCCAAAACGATCTCCTAACACATGGATTTTCTGCTTCCGCATCACGTGATGTGTGACGTACGCAGATGAAGATCGGCTTCAGAGCTGAGATGTTTGTTCTCTCGGTGCGGGGGCTCGTTCCGACGCCCACGCAGTAAAAACATGCAAATGACGACTTTAGTCGTCATTGGCAGTGAATGAGTTAAAGTGAGGGTATGTCAGTAACATATTTTCGTCTCGTCTCGTCTCGTCTCGTCTTCCTCCGCTTATCCGGGTCCGGGTCGCGGGGGCAGCATCCCAACTAGGGAGCTCCAGGCCGTCCTCTCCCCGGCCTTGTCCACCAGCTCCTCCGGCAGGACCCCAAGGCGTTCCCGGACCAGATTGGAGATGTAACCTCTCCAACGTGTCCTGGGTCGACCCGGGGGCCTTCTGCCGGCAGGACATGCCCGAAACACCTCCCCGGGGAGGCGTCCAGGAGGCATCCTGACCAGATGCCCAAACCACCTCAACTGGCTCCTTTCGATCCGGAGGAGCAGCGGTTCTACTCCGAGTCCCTCCCGAATGACCGAGCTCCTCACCCTATCTCTAAGGCTGAGCCCGGCCACCCTACGGAGGAAACTCATTTCGGCCGCTTGTATCCGCGATCTCGTTCTTTCGGTCATTACCCAAAGCTCATGACCATAGGTGAGGATTGGGACGTAGATCGACCGGTAAATCGAGAGCCTGGCTTTCTGGCTCAGCTCCCTCTTCCCCACGACAGATCGGCTCAGCGTCCGCATCACTGCAGACGCCGAACCAATCCGCCTGTCGATCTCCCGATCCCTCCTACCCTCACTCGTGAACAAGACCCCGAGATACTTAAACTCCTCCACTTGAGGTAGGACCTCTCCCCCGACCCGGAGTTGGCAAGCCACCCTTTTCCGGTCGAGAACCATGGTCTCAGATTTGGAGGTGCTGATCCTCATCCCAGCCGCTTCACATTCGGCCGCGAACCTACCCAGCAAGAGCTGAAGGTCAGAGCTGGATGAAGCTAGGAGGACCACATCATCCGCAAAAAGCAGAGACGAGATTCTCCTGCCACCAAACTCGACACACTCCACACCACGGCTGCGTCTAGAAATTCTGTCCATAAAAGTGATGAACAGAACCGGTGACAAAGGGCAGCCCTGGCGGAGTCCAACCCTCACTGGGAACAGGTCCGACTTACTATCGGCTATGCGGACCAAACTCACGCTCCTCTGGTAAAGGGACTGAATGGCCCTTAACAGAAAGCCACCCACCCCATACTCCTGGAGTGTCCCCCACAGGGTGCCCCTGGGGACACGGTCATAAGCCTTCTCCAAATCCACAAAACACATGTGGATTGGTTGGGCAAACTCCCATGCCCCCTCCATCACCCTTGCAAGGGTATAGAGCTGGTCCACAGTTCCACGGCCAGGACGAAAACCACATTGCTCCTCCTCTATCTGAGATTCAACTATCGATCGGACCCTCCTCTCCAGTACCTTGGCGTAGACCTTTCCAGGGAGGCTGAGGAGTGTGATCCCCCTATAGTTGGAACACACCCTCAGGTCACCCTTCTTAAAGATGGGGACCACCACCCCGGTCTGCCACTCCCTAGGAACTGCCCCCGATGACCACGCAATGTTGTAGAGACGTGTCAACCATGACAGCCCTACAACATCCATAGCCTTGAGATACCCAGGACGAACCTCATCCGCCCCCGGGGCTCCGCCGCTGTGTAGTTGTTTGACTACCTCAGCAACTTCTGCCCCCGAGATCGGACAGTCCATCCCCAGGCCTCCCAGCTCTGGTTCCTCCTCGGAATGCGCATTGGTGGGATTGAGGAGCTCCTCAAAGTATTCCTTCCACCGTCCGACTATAGCCTCAGTTGACGTCAGCAGCTCCCCATCCCCACTGTAAACAGTGTGAGCGAGTTGCTGCCTTCCTCTCCTGAGGCGCCGGACAGTTTGCCAGAACCTCTTTGGAGCCGATCGATAGTCTTTCTCCATGGCCTCACCAAACTCCTCCCACGCCCGAGATTTTGCCTCGGCAACTGCCACTGCTGCACCCCGCTTGGCTATCCGGTACCTGTCTGCTGCCTCCGGAGACCCACAGACCAGCCACGCCCTGTAGGCCTCCTTCTTCAGCCTGACGGCTCCCCGAACCTCTGGTGTCCACCAGCGGGTACGGGGGTTGCCACCACGACTGGCACCGGCCACCTTACGGCCACAGCTAGCAACAGCCGCCTCGACAATCGCAGAGTGGAACAAGGCCCACTCGGACTCAATGTCCCCCACTGCTCTCGGGACGTGGTCAAAGCTCTGCCGGAGGTGGGAGTTGAAGACCGTCTTGACAGGTTCTTCTGCCAGGCGTTCCCAGCAGACCCTCACTATGCGTTTGGGTCTGCCAGGTCTACGCGGCATGTTCCCTTGCCATCTGATCCAACTCACCACCAGGTGGTGATCAGTTGACAGCTCCGCCCCTCTCTTCACTCGGGTGTCCAAAACATACGGCCGCAGGTCAGATGATACGACTACAAAATCTATCATCGACCTGTGACCTAGGCTGCCCTGGTACCAAGTGTACCGGTGGGCATCCTTATGTTCGAACATGGTGTTCGTTATGGCCAAACTGCGGCTTGCACAGAAGTCCAATAACAAAACACCGCTCGAGTTCAGATTAGGTGGGCCGTTCCTCCCAATCACACCCCTCCAGGTCAAGCTGTCATTGCCCACGTGAGCATTGAAGTCCCCCAGCAGGACAATGGAGTCCCCTGATGGAGCACTATCTAGCACTCGTCCCAGGGACTCCAAAAAGGGTGGGTACTCTGAACTGATATTCGGCCCATAAGCACAAACAACAGTCAGGACCCGTTCCCCGACCCGAAGGCGCAAGGAAGCTACCCTCTTGTCCCCCGGGGTAAACCCCAACACACAGGCAGAGAGTCTCGGAGCTAACAAAAAGCCAACCCCAGCCCTCCGCCTCTCACCCGGAGCAACTCCAGCAAAGTAGAGTGTCCAACCCCTCTCCAGGTCTCGGGTTCCAGAGCCAATGCAATGTGTCGAGGTGAGTCCGACTATATCTAGCCGGTACCGCTCAACCTCTGCCACAAGCTCCGGCTCCTTCCCCGCCAGCGAGGTGACGTTCCACGTCCCAAAAACTAGTTTTCTTGTCCGGGGATTGGACCGCCAAGGCTCCCGCCTTGGTCTGCCACCCGATTCGCATTGCACCGGACCCTTCATGTTCCTCCTGCGGGTGGTGGGTCCACAGTTGGACGAGCCCATGTATCCGGTTCGGGCTGGGCCCGGCCGGGCCCCATGGGCGAAAGCCCGGCCACCAGGCGCTCGCTCACGGGCCCCAACCCCAGGCCTGGCTCCAGGGTGGGACCCCGGTAACCCTCCGGGCCGGGTACTCCGACTCTTCATTTTAACCGCCATGAAAGATCCTTCGAACCGTTCTTTGTCTCACCCTTCACCTAAGACCAATTTGTCATGGGAGACCCTACCAGGGGCACTAAGTGCCCCAGACAACATAGCTCCTAGGATCATTAGGGCACTCAAACTCCTCCACCACGATAAGGTGACGGTTCAAGGAGGAGTTGTCTTGAACAATTAAAATGTGATGAATTGCTGATAGCTAATTAGACTTTTTTTATTGAGTCCCACCTCTACCTGAAACATAACATAAATTGTTCTTGATAATTTGTGTATGATACTGTCGGCTCACATTATATTTATTTAAACGACCATTGAATTCCTCTTAAAACCTATTGTAACAGTTACTGATATGCTGATATGCTACAAGCTGTCTGACTCCTGATGTCTTTACTTAGTGAAGTGCCTTGAGATGACTCTTGTCATGATTTGGCGCCATATAAATAAACTGAATCGAACTGAATTGATGTCACAGTGTAAATTTTCTATTATTCTTTTTCATTTATGAAAGGAGGAAAATAAAGTTACATCACATGAGACTCTGTCTTTGCAAGGCTTCTGTGAGTTTTTGGAAATAAGAGAAACTCAAGGTGTTTGTGCTGACTCGAGCATGGAAGCTAAATGCCCTCAGCTAGCTTTCAAGCACACATTACATCATCACGCTATGTCTTCCATTCAGTTTCTCAAACATGTTTGCAACTGATTAATTTGTTTTAGAATTGCGATTTTGCCTTGAAATAATAAATCATTGCTTGTGGATGAAAGATGTGTAAATGCAAAGCTCAATTTGTAGGTTTTACAAACGCCTTTAATGTAACAATGTGTAGTTTTTAAGTTGTTAAGCTCTGTAAATATCTGGCCTGGCCTGCCGGACTCGTCCTCTGTTTAATTCTGCACAGAGAACTAGCCTGGTAACTCACAGGCAGAGAGGCACTTGAGGGGTGGGACTAGGCAGCTCAAAAGTCACCAATCAGAAAAAAGATGGAATTCCCGACTGTACCGCACAACGCTGTAGTTTTCTAGTTGGAGTAAAAAAAGGCATCTGGCAACGACGAAAATATCTTTATTTGTTTTAGAAGAAATGCTTTTAGCGCTTCTACTTGTTTTAAAGGCATTCTAGTCATTTAGAACAGAGGAAAGAGCCGCAGCAAACTCCGCCGCTGTCTTTGTTGTTTATGAGAAACTGAGCATCGCTGTGTGTGACGTCAGCGACGCTATAGTGTTTTAGCTGTAGTAAAAATGGAGTCTGACGACAGCGCAAACATCTTTCTTTAGAAGAAAGACTTTTAGCACTTCTACTTGTTGTGTCCAAGTCATTTAGAACAGAGGAAAGAGCCGCAGGGAACTCCACTTCAGTCGTCATGTTCGACAAACTTGGCATTGTGGTGTGTGACGTACGCTACTCAGCGCTGACTGGCTCGGTTAGAATTCTCACAGGGTGGGGTTATTTGAATTGGAGCGTTCCCAGACCCTTTCTCTGTGCAGAATTAAACAGAGGAGGAGTCTGGCAGGCCAGGCTAGTAAATATCAATCAAAATGTTGTTGAAAATCCATTAAATAATGTCCAGTTGTTGAAAAATATTGGCGGCCTCATAACATACAACCACAAAAATCAGGTCTAAAATACATGGGAGTGAGTCTAAATCTCTGGGCAACACCATATTAGACGCCATATTTCCTTCTACAGGAGGTCTTGAGAACAAAATGCATTTACTGATTTGTAACAAACGGTTACAAAATTTCAGCTTCATAAATGTTGTCATTTTACACGTTTACCTCTTCACTTGTTGCCAGTGATTAAAGGGAGTCTGATATGCTTGTCATTTTGCTGAAGTTTGCACTCCCTGGAGCTTTTTGACCCTAATGGGCAACCATTGGTAAGATCTTACACCAACACAAAAATATGTTTTGCTTGCAACGATTTAGGTATCTACTGCCCCCTGTCGCCAGGAAAAATACACACTGTCACTTCAAGACAAACCTGCTCTATTAGAAATGAAATATTGTGTTTACTTAACCAAGTCATGTCAGCTGGTTCCACTGAACCTAGTAGCTTATCTGTAAAGAGAAATGTACATTTACTTTTAACATAACAACGTACAACAATCTATTGTACTCATTACATATAAACAACTTGGTTTAGTGGAACCATTTCATGCTACTTGGTTAAATTAATTCAACATTTAATTTCTTACAGTGTACACTCAAACGTCTTGCTTTAATCTTCATCTCAGCTTCATTTGTTGACTGCATCACTGTTTTTAAAACTAAGTGCTGGAGCCAAGACCCGCAGTTTATCCTTGAAGTGCCAGCTCCTGTTCACAGCAACAATGAAACCACCCACATCCATGAGATCTGCATCCTGAGGGTCTCACTCCCAGTGCAGCTCTCTGGATCTGAGCTCAACATGTGGGTACTTCTGCGTCTGCAGCCAGCAGAAATGTGTTGTTACCAGGGCACAACTCTTGTCTAAATTTGATTTTTCATGTCATAGTTTCAAAACAATCTCAATGCTTGAGTGAAATCCCCGGTTTTCCATCCTGCCGGCTGAGCTACAAATACATTAACAGCTCTGTAGGATGAAAAGACTTCAAAAAGTAGGAAAAATACAGAGCTGAAAAAAGTTAATGAAAAACTTTTTATTCCTCATACCTAAATATTTTAAATGAGCAAATTTCAAGGACAAGATGAATAAACACAAAAGTTTTTTTTAAATAATGATGCCATCAAAATTGAAGATGAGCCATCCATACTCCAAAAAAGTACCTCTTCATTGTTTAATCAGAACTTTATTGTGTTAAACTGCAATTTTAAATTTTTTTTTAAACTGAGCTGAGTTTCATGAGCGACATCCTGGCTAGGTTACCATCAGACATGTACAATTAGAAAATCACTTCAGTACAATCTGTCTGACAACATAAAATAGGCTCAAAGACACATCATGCCTGTTTCAGAAGAACCGGCATCCATGGATGAACTCCAAACTCCATCACTGGTTACTAAAATGAACACAAACTGTCATCACTGTATAAAACATTTTAATGATCTGACTTCTGAGGGACTTTTGTGTGGACTGATGAGGTAAAAGGACATTTTTGGAAGGTGGTGGTTACATTTTTAGTTAAACTACATTTCAGATAAAGAATAGTCAAACACGACGGTGGCAGTGTGATGGTGCAAAGCTGATTTGCTGCTGCTGTTGCATGTTATAACCGATGGAACAATTAATTCTGCTCTCCATCTGAACACCCTGAGGGAGAAAGTCTGACCTTTGACGTTAAACAACCCTCAAATGTTGAAGAATGGGATTCATTTTCTCCAAAGCACTGCACGAAACTTACCAGTTATCACAAACACTTTATTACTTTACAAAAACCTACTAAATGAAAATGAATTTTCACTTGTGACAAGGCTGGTTTGCATTTCCATCCATCCATTTTTATCCGCTTGTTGTCCGCTCAGTTGCAGGGGCAGAAACTCAAGCAGAGAGGCCCAGACTTCCCTTTCCCAAGCCACAAGGACCAGCTCCTCCGGGGGAATTCCAAGGCATTCCCTGGCCAACCGAGAAACATATTCTCCAACGTATCCTGGGTCTTCTATTGGGTCTCCTACCGGATGAAAACCTCACCAGGGAGGCATCCAGGAGGCATCCTAACCCGAGCCACCTCAACTGGCTCCTCTCGATGTGGAAGAGCAGCAGGTCTACTCTGAGCCCCTCCCGGATGACCGAGCTTCTCACCCTATCTCTAAGGGAGAGCCCAGCCACCTTGTGGAGATGATTCATTTCTGCTGCTCGTATCTGTGATCTCATTCTTTCAGTCGTGACCATAGATGGGGGTAGGATTTATAAAATAACGTCATCATTCGAAACTGCATTTTGTGTTTATTCAGGTTTGCTTTCTTTGTTGTTTTTCTGGTTACAAGGATTTCAAACTAGTAGAAATCTATAATTTTTCGAATTTGCTTTTACATTACATTATATTAAATATGTTGCAGCTGTCAAAACAGTGGTGGCAACTGTACAAAGTTCTGCAAAACACCTGCTCTTGAACTTCAGAGAATCTGCCCTTTGATTTGCACCTTCAGTGAAAAGAGGCTCCCTGAGTAATAAATGCTTCACGCAGAGAATGGGAGATGCACCCCCGGAGTGAGATCTCACTAAGCAGACAGGCGGACAGATGGGCCAGAAAACAACTCTACAACTCATACATGAACCAGACAGGTGTAGGTAATCCAGAACAGGTAGCATTTCTGCTCAGAACACAAGCCACATGTACCCAAATCACCCATTTCAAACTAAATTATTACTGTGACCTGGAGTTATCTTCAGTTTCAGTTTTTCACAAAGCGATACTTGCAAAACTTTTTATGTTAACAGTCTTGAGAAAAGAACAGACTTGCTTCAAGAAAATGAAAATCGCAGCCTTAATTCAGGGAATACTGAAACTATTGGGCAAGAGGACGCTCTGCCAAATGTGCTTATGTAACATTAATAGAACAGTTGATTTACTTTATGAGAAGAAAATTAATCTCCAGTTGTGACACTGATGTTGAAATACTTGGATATGCTGTGATTTTTGTCTAATGACATGTTGCAGGTTGTCTCCCATTTACAACTTTCATGGGTGTTTAGGAGAAATCACTTCCATTTGTGTGTGTGTGTGTGTGTGTGTGTGTGTGTGTGTGTGTGTGTGTGTGTGTGTTATAGCTCTTGAAGAAAAGTGACTTTAAAAGGTGATTTATTTTTCTATCCTGTGTGAGAACCTTGACAGGAACACTTTGATCTGCGACGTTCTTGTCTTAAATTTCAACTCAAGCTGAGACAATTTTACTGAATGTGTTGGCTTTTGCTCCGATGCACTTTGGTTGTTCTAATGCACTTGCACTCACACACACTCACGTTTTTTTCGGCCTGTGAGATAAGTCAATATGTCCTTTCAGTCGTCTACTGATTTTCTCCTGATTACATCTCCTGTTGTCTCTCTCGTTTCTATGGATTCACTTATCACAGGCAGTTGAGATCCTAAACGTAGACTCTGCAGACATAAAACAAATCATAATTATACTAAAATCAGTCAATGGATTTTGTTTATTGCAACATACTTAATGTTTAATTAAAGAACCACAAGTATAAAACACTTTTCTTCTTTCGAATGCATTTTTATGATAAAGTGTGCTGCCAGCTTGATATACACATTCCCACCAATGTTTGATCAATTGGTAATTCTTGAATAACTGAAAAAAAATAGAATATACAAAAACAACCACTTCTTCACATTATTCTTGTTGCTCTGAGATTCAGACAGAAATGTAGCAAAGCACATCCTGCGTCTGGGTAAACATAAGCCTTTTGTGATCCTCCGAATGAGCCGTTTCAGATTGTATTTACGTTGTGGAATTCCATTTAGTCTGGTTGTGTGTGTGTTTGGCTCAAAAAGTTTTGAAAAAAATTGCAAAAAATGTAATACAAGTAGTAAGTGCTTCAGGATTTAAGGAATACACACCTAAACTGTCCCCGTATACAAAGGAAGATGAAAGGCAAATGTATGACGCTTGAGTAACATCTGCATCCTGTTTAATGCACCAATAATGTCCTAAACGGTGAGGACACACACACACACACACACACACACACACACACACACACACACACACACACACACACACACACACACACACACCAGAACAGAATGGAAACTGCATACTTTATTTGGGTATTTTTTGCATAATTATGCTTGTTTCCAAAACACATTCTGGAAGGTGTCAGTTTGCTTTTACGTCACCAATTTTATTTTTATTTGTTGGAACTGTAACACACTCATGAGTTCTTAGTCACTGCCGCAAAGCTTTTGTCAGACGTGCTGGAGTGTGAAGCGGAGGTAAGGATCCAAACACGGGTGAAGAAGGCAGGCAGACAGACAGGAACGGTTGAAGGCTTTAATATACAGGTGCTGGCCAGTAAATTAGAATATCATCAAAAGGTTGAAAATATTTCAGTAATTCCATTCAAAACGTGAAACTTGTACATTATATTCATGCAATGCACACAGACCAATGTATTTCCAATGTTCATTACATTTAAATTTGATATTCATAAGTGACAACTAATGAAAACTCCAAATTTGGTATCTCAAAAAATTAGAATATTCTGAAAAGGCTGAATATAGAAGACACCTGCTGCCACTCTAATCAGCTGATTTACTCAAAACACCTGCAAAGGCCTTTAAAAGGTCCCTCAGTCTTGTTTTGAAGGCACCACAATCATGGGGAAGACTTCTGACTTAACAGCTGTCCAAAAGACAATCATTGACACCTTGCACAAGGAGGGCAAGACACAAAAGGTGATTGCTAAAGAAGCTGGCTGTTCGCAGAGCTCTGTGTCCAAGCACATTAACAGACAGGCGAAGGGACGGAAAAAATGTGGTAGAAAAAAGTGTACAAGCTCTAGGGATAACCGCACCCTGCAGAGAATTGTGACGACAAACCCATTCAAAAATGTGGGGGAGATCCACAAAGAGTGGACTGCAGCTGGAGTCAGCGCTTCAAGAACCACCACGAGGAGACTCATGAAAGACATGGGATTCAGGTGTCGCATTCCGTGTGTCAAGCCACTCCTGAACAAGAAACAGCGCAAGAAGCGTCTCGCCTGGGCCAAGGACAAAAAGGACTGGACTGATGCTGAGTGGTCCAAAGTTATGTTTTCTGATGAAAGCAAGTTCTGCATTTCCTTTGGAAATCAAGGACCCAGAGTCTGGAGGAAGAGCGGAGAAGCACAGAATCCACGTTGCATGAGGTCCAGTGTAAAGTTTCCACCGTCAGTGATGGTGTGGGGTGCCATGTCATCTGCCGGTGTTGGCCCACTCTGTTTCCTGAGGTCCAGGGTCAATGCAGCCGTCTACCAGGAAGTTTTAGAGCACTTCATGCTTCCTGCTGCTGACCAACTTTATGGGGATGCAGACTTCACCTTTCAACAGGACTTGGCACCTGCACACAGTGCCAAAACCACCAGCACCTGGTTCAAGGACCATGGTATCCCTGTCCTTGATTGGCCAGCAAACTCGCCTGACCTTAACCCCATAGAAAATCTATGGGGTATTGTGAAGCGGAGGATGCAATACGCTAGACCCAACAATGCAGAGGAGCTGAAGACGACTATCAGAGCAACCTGGGCTCTCATAACACCTGAGCAGTGCCACAGACTGATCGAGTCCATGCCACGCCGCATTACTGCAGTTATTGAGGCAAAAGGAGCCCCGACTAAGTATTGAGTGCTATACATGCACATTCTTTTCATATTCATTCTTTTCAGTTGGCCAACATTAGAGAAACAAACATTTTTTCATTGGCCTTTAGAATATTCTAATTTTCTGAGATACCAGATTTGATGTTTTCATTGGTTGTCACCTATAAATATCAAAATTAAACGTAATAAACATCGGAAATACATTGGTCTGTGTGCATTGCATGAATATAATGTACAAGTTTCACGTTTTGAATGGAATTACTGAAATATTTTCAACCTTTTGATGATATTCTAATTTACTGGCCAGCACCTGTATAACATGCTGACACAGAAACAATGATCCAACACGAAACACAGAAGGGGTTTAAATCCAGGAGGGCTGGGACCTTGGGTGATTGGGAAACGAGAGGCAGGTGGGAGCAATTAACGGAGACACAGGACTGAACCAAAAGGGGAGACAGGACAAGGTGTGACAGTTTTAAAGATGTGAAACACTCATTTAATCAATACCTTCGCCATTGTCTCTAGTAGGAATATTTGCCTTTTAAGTCATACTCAGTGGAAAAATGCTCACAAGCGCCTGTTTCAGCACAGAAAAGTCAGCTAGAGGAGAAAGAAGCTTCAGACGGAAGGATTTGGAGTCTTATTTCCTGTTATTTGGACATCTCACCTCTGATTGGCTAACAGAAGTGCAACTCTATCAGTGACTCTGTTTGCTTTGTGACGTTGATGTTTTATATCCACAAATAACTCAAGCCTGATGGAGTTCTGCTGTGTGGTGGAGCTGCTAATGCTAATGGTTAGCTTCTACCAGCCGAGATGTTCTTTGCTGTTTTCTGGATACTAAACCAACAATAGCCTTCCCCGTCACGAGTCAAGATGGGTGAGTCCATGAGTGTTACAGTGTGATGTAGATCTGTAAAGCTTTTCACATCCCAGCGTATCAGCATCTATTCACTATCAGAAGCTACTATTTTCATGTCCAGCCTGCCCGAAAAACCCAGAGTGACTGAAATGTTTTTTTTAGTGTGCTACACCTTTTAGATTATTTAAATTGTTAACGTCACACACAAAATGAATTTAAACAAAGATATGTAAAAAAGATCTGCCCCCCCCCCCCCCCCCCCCCCCCACCAATAAGTAATTATCAGAGCAATTCATATCTTCAGGCTAATGCTGTGACCCGAATTTGATGCTTTCAGAGCCCGGAAGCTGCCCCACCAAAATAAAATAGTGTTGTAATTAATCCCATTATTCCATCCGTATAAGAGAAAAGCTGCTTGAACAATTTATGTAAGTTATTATTTTTCAGTTCGGTTCAGTTAATTTTATTTCAAACATATACATTACCAACATTTCATAAAATCATTCCATGCATTTTGTTTGAAAAGGAGTAGGGAGAAGTATTTTTAATAAAGATTCGAAGGCTTTTATTCTTTAAACAGGAAATTTGCCCATTCTCTTCGTGCAGCTTGACTCTCGTGCGTAATTTAACACCCTGCCAGCACCCCGTTTGTCACAGTTCCTCTGGACTTTACACAGAACAGGATCGAACCGCGGATCGAACCACGGAGATTGTTTTAACGCAAAATGGAAATGAAGCTGCTGGCACTGGTGGCTGCGTTGACAGTGATGATATACACACCTGGCTCTCAAGGTACAGTCAATGTTTATTATTATCCGAAACCTTCTGTTTTTTGTATAATGTGACAAGCATCAATTAAAAAGTGTCAGAGCCTTTTGTAAATTCATTAAAGATTAAGAAGACATGGAATTATTATTTTTTATCTCATGCACGTTTTTGCTCTTTAAGGACACTCACGGCAGGACTGAATAATGAAATTACGACAGTATTTCTTTGCATTTGTGCACATTGTGATGTGAAATAAACCTAAAGTTGACACGTCTAACAAATTCCACAAGTCGTTCTCTAATGTTTATTTTTGTGATTGAGGAGAGCGCTTTTTCCTGCGTGCGTAAAAGAGCCAACATGCCGCACATGTGGCTCTCAGCAATCTTCCACGAGCGTATTTGTTCTGCTTTTTTGTTTTTCTTTAATTATGCGCTAGTGGGGCAGTCTGCAAGGCGTCACTGGTCGCCAAACCGAAGCGTGTTTCTTTTTATCATGGTAATACCAAAACCAGGTGTTAAACCCAATTTGCATTTGGGTTTAATCTGCAGCGGCGCGTCTCAACATCAGAGACCCCCTGTTAAACTGGAGATGATAACATCAGATGCATAACGCTTTTCCTGTAAAATCTCCCCTATGTAATTCAAACAGTCCCATTTATTAAAAAGAAAATAAAGACTTTTTTTTATTGACCCACTTTAATTATCCATGAACATTCCTGTTTCTAAACCCAAAAGCTGTGGAGGAAAGAATGCACTTTCATCATGAAGGACCACACAGTTGTTCCTGAATAGAGATTGGATCCGCATGTCCTGATGTGATCTGTAGGAAATCAGATATCCAGATATCAAACTCAACATTTCAATCAGTGCTGGTCACGATGCAAATGTCAAGACTCTACAGGAAAAGACTAATGAGCTATGAAGGGGCTGCAAATCCAACCAGAACATAGCAGAGCTGTTGATTTTACAGCTGATTAGTCCTGTATTCATGTTCAAACCCGTCTGTTGGGCAAAGGGGAAATTGTTTAACCTATTTATTTGTTTAGTGGATGGCCTTAATGTTTAAACCTTTTGTCTCCAACAGAAGAGTTCAAAACTTTGAAGTTTCCTGATCAGATAATCTGATTATTCTGATTCCCTCTAGCTGTGAACGGCTTTTCCTGTGGATTATTTGATGTAACTGAGTTCTATCTCTTTTTTTGACTCTGCAGCAAAGCCCATCAGTCTGGTTGAGCGCTGCTACTGTCGTTCAACTGTAAACAGCCTCCCACGAGGATACATCCGTGAGCTCAGGTTCATCCATTCACCAAACTGCCCCTTCCAAGTGATGTAAGTGTTGTCCAGGCTGTTTTCTATCTTTGGCACCTCAGATAGTTTTTCCTCATCTCTGAGCTTTTCTCACCATCAATCTCTGAGAAGTGACATGTGAGAGAAAAGGGTAACACATGCATATGTGCACACGCACACCCCTCTGTCAATCGCCCTCACAAACGTAGGAGGCAAGAGCTTTATCTAACAGGAAATGCTCTTTTTGCGTGAATGTGAGAAGGTTGGAGTAGGAAAACTACAATCTTGGGTTTTCACTGCAAAAAGAGATTTGTAAGAAAGACATTTTTATAGACACTGTCGTGTTATTAGTCTAAAACAAATCTTTCGAAAAATAGAATTTATTCAAATAAGGTAAATATTCTTGAATGTGATCCAAATCTTCTTGTTTTAAATTAAAAATCAGTCCTTCGGGTTAACAAAATTTGCTCGGCTAGAATTTGTAAAATTTGCAAAATAATCAAAAATTTTCATTTATTTGCTAGTTTTAAGATTTCTAGTCAAGCAACTGTTGCTTAGCCCAATGACAGATTTGTAAACAAGAACATTTAGATCATATTCAAGAATATTTACCTTATTTTACACAATGCTATTTTTCTAGAGAAGATTTGTTTTCTTTTTAGACTAAAAGTAAAAAAAAACTGTCTAAAAACTCCTTTTTAGTTTCCTTAGAAATCAGCTTTTGCAGCGACAGCACCAGCATCAACACCATAAACGTGGAGATGCAGCTCAGGGCAAGTTAAATGTTTGATGTGTTTTATTTAGCTACAAATCAAAAACATTTTAGCCTAAAAACTTACTTTTGAGCAGTTTTCCTCCAAAAGAACTGCATGGAAACCTGCAGAAGCATCACAGGCTCCATTAATTCCATTCAAAGGCTTTTTATGCACGTGTCAAACAAACAAGACAGAGTAATTTCAGCCTGTTTAAGCGGAGCGTTAGAATCCCCACCTAAACCGATTCACCCTTTTATCTTTGTCTAAATTGTTTTTCTTTCCTTAAATCGTTTCCTTTTTTCTAAAACAGCGCCAAGCTGAAGACAAACAAAGAGGTGTGTTTGAACCCTGAGATCCGATGGCTTCAGCAGTACCTGAAGAACGCCATCAACAAGTGAGAACACACAATACAACACACATCTCCATGAGTTAGTTACAGTGCCCTAAAAATCAGTTTTGCTCTGCAGAAATTTAAAATAATAAAATGCACTTTTCAGTAGATGTTTTTTGTTGAAGAGTCCTGAATTGCTCAATTTAAGCTGGAGCTTCGACCTGAAACGTGCAGCTACATGACTTGGTGGGAGTGAAAACTAATTCCACTTTAACACAAAACCTGTGGGCTTGATGTGGGACAACACATCAACGTTTAAAACCACATTTAATCTGCTTAAACACTCCTGTGGGTTCATTCCTGTTCAGCACTGTTCATACGAGAAGTACATCTGCTTAGGCGTTCAAATAACATTTACACTATTCACGTCCTGCAGGGAGACCTTGGCACAGAGTGAAAAGATTTAACTTAACAGAACAATATGAATCAAAAACTTTGTTTTTATAATGTTAAAAGCATCTGACCCTCTATATTCCTGTTAAGGATTGTGTAAGAGGCTGTTTAACAAAAAGTATTGCATAAGAAAGTTTACATGGTACATTGATCGTGTGGTAGGTGAATATAAACTTTGTTTTAATTCAGTTGCAGCCATATTTTCCTCAGAAACCCACTGATGTGTCTTTAGTCCTGGAGTCTGTCTCAAATATATTTTTAAGTATTTTAATTTACTTTTGTCTTATTTAGTTTTATTATGCGCAACATTTGTTTACAAAAGCCACGTTTTTACTATAGGAGTTCTGGGAAACTTCTGGGAGGGATGAAGGTGACCGGGAGATTCAATGGCTCGGTTCTCTCACCTGTTGTGTCTCAATCCAATATGGGCTCTTTCAGAACTTCGCTACGACGCTTTAATACCATGACTGCTTCTGCAGTGAGTCTGTATGTTTATAATCGCATCGGAAAACCGAACTGTTGCCATAAATACGTAATTTTTTGATAGTGCATGTAAATACGTTAGTCTTGCTGAGGGCGAACTGGTTCTAGTGCTGAAACTCCCAGATAATGCTTCATCTGCATGTAAACGGCAGTTGTGCTGAAACCAACAACTTCCGAAAGTGACTTAATCGTGGAAGCGGTGACACCAAACAGTACAATACGTACCAATCAGGCCGTGCTGCAGCGTTGCTGTTGTCCTTTCGACCATTGTGCGTATCTTGTTTTAACTCAAATAGCTTCACTCCTGCTAGTGTTTGAATTGAATTGTCTCTGTGTATGAAATGTGCTATTTAAATATAGCTACCTTGCCTTGCCTTTCTATTTGTGTTGCTATAAGCTAACCGGAAGAATGCTGACATGAAAGGGTGCATGTCGCCACCTGCTGTACCTGAGCAGAACTAGCTTTGTTTGAGAGGGCGGTTTTCAAACATACATGTAAGCTAGAACAAAGGCTCCCAGATCGACCTTGTCATGTTGTGGTGTAAATATCTAACCCACGACATACAGAATCAACACGGAGACTTGGGTAAAAGGTTTAAATAATAATTTATTAAAAGGGTAACCAATGGAGCAGCATAAACGTAGCTGAGATCTTCAAACAGGAATCCGGTGCGGGGATCTGTGGACAGATAGGAGTTAGATCCAACTCGAGGGTGGGAACAGGGAATCAGAATTATGTGGAGGGCTTACAGTCTGGAGAGAGGGAATCGCTTGAAGGGGGAGTGGTCCGGTCTGGGTTGAAGGGGTTATCCTGAGGCTGAGATCCAGAGAGTGAGACGTGGAGGGAGCTGAGCTTGAAGACGTTTAAATCCAGGAGGGCATAGGTGGGCTACCGGAGGTGGTTCTGGCCCAGGAGAGACTGAGGGGATGAGCGGAGTTGGAGTTCCAGAATGCTACCAGTCTGAGATGAGGGTGGAGGTTTGTCTGGGAACAAGAGCAGGAAGGCAAAAATGCTAAAATCCAATATTCAAAAACACATCAAAATCTCAAAAGGTCTAAGAGCTCGAATCTAATACGCGAAGTGGCTGTTAGAAGGTACCCAGGCAGAGTAATCATCCAGCGAAGTGAAGGGGTCTCTCAGCTGCTGCCTCCCTGGCCGGC
Organism: Nothobranchius furzeri; assembly: GCF_043380555.1. Lineage (NCBI taxonomy): Eukaryota > Metazoa > Chordata > Actinopteri > Cyprinodontiformes > Nothobranchiidae > Nothobranchius > Nothobranchius furzeri. The sequence goes on along the minus strand of NC_091752.1, from coordinate 22,607,416 downwards.
TGAAGAGCAGATAGTCTGCAGCTTGGCCACCTCCGGACACACCCACCTGCAGAAGGAAACTCAAAACCAAAGAGTGATGGCAGAAACAACCCAGGCCGTGACAGACCTAGATCGACCTAGATGCGTATGTAAACACACTGAGTGATGTCACTGATCAGGCGTACACGGACATTAATAACATTGAACATTGTATTTTGTGAATGTACATCATAAGTTAATCCATTCGCGAGACCAGGAGAGCGGCTGTGACATAAAAAGTACCACCTCTGTTCTAAAAGTACCACAAAGTGACGTTCTGGAAGGATTTCTGCCACGTTTGATGGTGTTGGAGTTTAGAAATGGAGATTTTAAAGCAGCAGACATATTTTCCTGCCATTCTGCTTCAACAGCAACTCCTCTAAGTTTGCAAATGGTGCTTGTTTGGAGGTGTCAGCTGATGTCATTTCCTGCTGAGTTACAACCAATCAGCAGGAGTTAACCACAAGTCCCGCTCTGCAACTCTTCCGGGGATTTCTGAGTACACACCTGTACTCTGTTGGTTCCTGAAATGGCTCGAAAAATTGTCCTTTCAGGCCGACCCGTTGAAATAGAGACAGGCATGTTGTAAAGGTCCAGTAAAATTACCCAGAAGTTCATATTGGGGAAACAAGTCAAATAATCCAGAAACACCCAAAAAGGAAGTCTAGCATTTTATTTTTACAGTGTGTAAAAAATAAACATAGTTGTAACTCAGCTATTATTCTTATTTACAGCAACAAACAAAAGTTAGTTTTTTTTAAATCCTTTCTATAAGCATGCAAGAACATTGTTTGAGTGTGAATAAACAGCCCACCCATGTTAAGGTGTTTGTGATGTTGCACAGCTTCACTCAGCAAATGAATGCTCTGCATGAGTGTGTTGTTAAACCAGCAATGCATCAAAACTAGGCGCCAAATTACAATGAGATTTACTAGGTTAAAGGTTCAGTTCCTGATTATGGGTTCAAAACATTTTGGTCCTGCAAATCTGTTGCAGCTGTTTTATATTTGACAACCTTAGTTTTGCTTCTCATTCATTTTGAAAATGATGTTTAGTTAGCATTCAGTTGTCCAGATCCACATTTTTCTAAAGTCATTCTAAGTTCAGCTCTCTATTTTCACGATCTCAACAATTTTGTCTTGATTTTTAGTTTGCTGTTCTTATTTTACATCTGCTTTCTCTTTCTAGGATGAAGAAATCCAAGCAGGGCATCTGAAAAGCTTTGATGGATCCTCCCGAGCCGACTCAGAGGATGTAGCCTGCCGTCACAGAGAGGCATCACAAAGTCATCCGATACGGTGAACAGCATTTATCCCAGCTGCAGCGTGTCGTGGAAGGAACACCAGTTCAACCGTTCGCTGTCATTGTCTCCCGCCACTTTTTACAAATATTGTTTTGTGCCATTGCATCTGTGAGTGTGTTGTATATAAGCTTTGCTTTGTAAAAAGGAAAGAGGTATTTTTGGAGATATAATCACTCTGCCTTTGTGCATTTTAATTAAAAAAGATATAAACCAGGGCAAAAGTGTTTATAAAAAGAAGGGATTCATGTTCACAATGAACATAACTCTTGAGCAGTTTTGTTCAGCCAGGAAATTATGATTTTAATGGTGGATCTGCTCTACAGGAAAGTTTATGCTTTCAAATTGGATCTAAAACAAACAAAGTTTCTTTCTCCAGAAAATTGGTGAAAGTGAAATTGCCCCAAGATGTGCTCAAGATCCAAATAAAAACGACATTTACAACGCTTTTGTGAAAGAAAACCGGGATGCCAAAAGAGTGTTTCCTGAGCCGTGTTGTGGCTCTGCGTTGTGCTTTTGCAACTCTGATTCACCCCAGTGTGCTTTTTTCTTGTCTTCTTTATTTTAAACGGAACATCTGGTTCCCAAAAAGTTTTAATTAAGCAGCCAATGAGCAAAAATTTACTGCAATCCTAAAGTTGAGGGGAAAACAGATCTAGTCAGAGTTGGCAGCGCTGGTATCTGTGTGGGTTGTGTGAACGCACGCAACTAGAACACTTGCACATCCGTTTTTTATTACACACGTAAAACTGATAGCTGCTGAAAAAGACTGAGAACTAATAAATAAGCAGACGTGACTCCCCCCTACAACTGCAATGCCCATTTCAAAGCTTTTAAAGTGGTAGATGCCCTGTACTTGTATAGCGCATTATATGTGATCTACTTGCGTCTTAACATCCATTTAATTTCCATCTCTGGTCATTAATGTTTGTCTTTTGTCATGTTTTAAATGTTTATCATATTTCTGTTTTGCTTTTTTGATCACTGAATGTGTAATGGCATTTATTGTTTTATATCTAATGGATCTTTACATGTATTCATTTAAATATCTGTCATATGTAAAAGTATGTTACACAAAAGTTTATTTTTGTACTCATTCACATGTATTTGTTACATTTAAATGAAGGAATTGTACTGTTAGCCATCCACTTTTCTTTTATTGTGAAACCTTTTTACTGCTGATGAGTTAAAAAAGAGGGTATTTTTCTTAAACATGGACACCTTTCTCCTACATAACCAGATTTTTACCCACTGATGCACACAAACAAACAACAAACAAACAAACAAACAAACCATTTTTTGTGATTTTTATATTCGGTGTAAATCCAGATTTAACTAATGCAGCTGTTCTTAATGCACCAGAAGGTCAGAGGGTAAATGTTTGTCTTTCATGTGAGAACATGTGTTTGGCTTTACTCACAAGGGCAAAATTAAAGGCAAGGACAATGATCCTGTTTGCTATTTAACTATTAACTCAACAAGCAGCCATTAGGAAAACATTAGTGCTAAAAGGGATGAACTTTTAACTTTCCTCCAAGGGCATTACGTGAAACTGATGTGCAGCAGAGATGTGAGCGGTGCGAAACATCAAGAAACGATCAAGAAGATTCTGAGCGGTGGCCATGTTTGGAAGTGATTAGCCACACCCGGTAGCTTTGTAACAGGAATGGAAAATAATTAGCTTTAATCACTGGATTAAAAAGCTGTTAAACCAATCGCACGACAGGACTTTGCAGGTTGAAGCAGTAATGTGAAGATTAGGCAGCTTAGGACACTAATTAGCGATATAAAGATATTTGTTAAATGAGAATATATCAATTAAACATTTAAAAACAAAAAAAATGTCATTTGTCTTTCATCACCTTGTCTTGGTTTCTTATTTATGACCATGTTAGTGCAGACTAATCCACGCGGGCTGCTCAGCAAAACAAACAAAAGTGAAAAATCGTCTTAACACAATGCAGTTGTTGGTAATACAGAATGGCTCATTGTTTTCCTGCCGACAGGGCCAACACCCACCAGTTAAACTATGCAGGTGTGACTGGTGCATGAAGCTTCAGGATTTCTAAATCATACTTTTGTGTTTCTTTCAAAAGGAAAATGACAGTAAACCATTAGGATATCAGTTAAAGCTAACACAGTTAGCTCATTTAAGCTAAAGTTGCAGCATGTGGAAACAAATAGAAGTTTCTGCAACTACCTGTTAAGTGAGTTCATGGAAATGAACTGAGAAGTGTCAAAATGCTACTTCTTCTGCACATCAAGTTTACTGAAGTGGAAGAGGACATCTTGATGGTGTGAATATTTGGCAGTTCAGCTTCAGTGACCCTCCTATACCAGGTTTGTACTTGAAGCTAAGTGGGCACTGATCCTAAATAAACATGGTACAGATCCGAACGCCTAGGCAGTTTCAAATATTCATCCCTAAACGTCTGAGCGAAGCCATTATGAAGAAATAATTTAATATAATTTGCTTATGAGTGTGAGAAACAAGGGAATTTTGGGCCTCCCTTGAGGTGGATCAAGGATACAACTAAACAGTAACTTTACCAAATAAAGTATGTGCAAGGCTTTTATTTTGTTAAAATAAAAGCCTTGCATATACTTATTTATACAAAGCATTGTTGCATAGCTGTCTACTACAGAACAACAGCAAAAAAAAGCTCTAAACGTTGATCCTTTGGTCAAGATCGTGAATACAAGTGACCAAAATCCTTCGCAGGGTGTTTCAGAGAGATAGGGCGAGGAGCTCAAACATCTAGGAAAGACTAGGGATGGAGTCCCTGCTCCTCCAGCTGATGCCGTTCAGGCATTTGGACAGAATCCGTCCTGGACAACTCCTCGGAGAGGAGTTTTGGGTATGTCCTGCCAGCGGGTTGCCCCCAGGTCAAGTAATTCTTTTGATGATAGTTAGCATTAAACTCACCCACAGACCCCCGGGGAAACTACTCGTTCTGTGTGCTTGATGTGCACCAACTAAGGCTCTGAAGGAGAAACATCCCACAGAATCTGTTGTTGTTCAATTTAATCAGCTTTATTAGCATAAATTTGCATGTAAATATGCAGTCAACAAGCTTTTCCTACATAAGACTACGGCCTTTTGTTATGAGTGCATGCCTTTGGCGGGTGTGTTTTGGTTGCTTGTCATTTTCTTGAGATTCAACAAAACAGAATACATTGGTCAATCAAGCATTGTCTCACCAGTCCATGCTCACTTGTCCTTTTAAGTTGAACTACATACATTTGCGGTCTTGGCGTTTATGTCTGATTTCACTCTAAACTAGAAGATCGAGAACTTTGGCAGCAGTGGTATTACCAGAGGTCACGTCCCATAATAATATCCGGGCGGGTTTTGGTGACTGACAGAATTGTGAACATTTTCAAAACATTTTCAACAACAAAGAACCAGACAGACACTCATCACTTTGGTATTTGCCAATGGCAGAGAAACGTTCAAGACATGTGAAATTCATACTCGGCCTTGCCTTCAAGATTCTAAAGAGGTTTGGAGTTCAACCACAATGTGAGAGGAAAAACTGACACCTTGACAGATGAATACAGATTTGTCATGTGATGTGAAAAAAATGACAAAGAAATAAGGGACATGCAGAGTGTCTGTGTTCATTTAGCTCATGGTGCAGAGTCCCAGATTTCCTCCATGTTTAGCTGTAAGGGTTCCCAGATGCTCGGACATGAAGCTCAACTTATCAGTTATTCATCATGAATATAAAGCCTGAAAATATAAAATATCAGTGGGTCTGTGTGTGAGAGAAGCTAATGGGACGTCACAAAAGCCACTGAACATGAATCTCCTACATGTTTATGAGAAAAACAACACAAGACAGGTAACAATGAATTCCTGATGGTCAGAAACAACCTCCAATGAAAACAAAATCCAATGTGATGTTAAGATCTTTGAACTGGTTAGGGTTGTGCGTTGTATGAAAATAGCCCTTCTATATCTTTTACCACTGTTTTTAACCAAAAGCTTATTTTTAGACACAGTGCTGTTTTGCTGGGCTTGCAGACAAGATTTTCTGTTGCAATAAACATTTTTTAAGGAGTTTGGCTTTTACTTTTGCCCTCCCAATGGGAAGCTTGACTTCTTTGTTTCACCCCCATCTCAAATTAGCTCAGAGCACAAGGTCAGCTACCGAGGGGCAGATGCTTGGTTGTCATGTGGGATTGATCTTGACTTTTTTCCGGTAGAAAGTTTGTCTTCTTGAATTCTGTGACACGATGCTTTAGACTCTGAAACAAAACAATGTCACAAAAACATACAAAGGGTCAAGATGAAGGGGTGAGATTTCAGGTTCAACTATCTGAAGTTCATTTAAACGTAAATGGTGACTCTAGACCTCAATAGTTTAAAGGGGACATGTTATGACTTTATTAGTTTTAGGGTTGATAACAACACGCTCATGAAGTTGTTTGCAAAAAATCCCTCTCATAAAGCGATTACAGCAGTTTTATTCTGGACATTTTCAGTACCTTCCAGAATGAGCCGCTTCACCAGGGCTCTGTCACTTGAAGAAAACAAGCTGGAGCTGGCCACACTTAAAGTGAGAGTCAAGGCATGGGTGGAGATGTATTTCATCCACACTTCCTGTTGGGAAAACGCTTCTGAAAGAGGCGTCGCCTGGCCGGACCAAGAGAGTGACACTAAGACGTTGTTAGACCACACTCCCTCAACCCCCCCCCCCCCCCCCCCCCCCCCCGCATGCGCTGTCGGAGTTTCTCAATCTAAAAAACGAGTTGTTAAGGAGCACATGCACACAAAGCACACACTCAAACAAGACTTACCACTCAGGAGAAAAGCAGACACAGATTCTGCAGCATTCTGGATGATTGCCTGTTAATCACAATCATTAGATGAAAAAGGGGAGGAGGGCGTTTTGTCAAGGAGGCAAGCGACTCCGAGCGCCAACATGTCATATCAGCAGGTGAGTGGCTGAGCCAGGTGGAGGTGCGGCTGCCTCACCTGGAGACCAGTGCAGTGTAGTCACGTAGTACTTTGCTGACAACGTCACGTTTTTCAACATAGCCATCAGCCACAGCTGGTTCTACATAACTGTGGGGCAGAGTTTTAACCTGAAAATGGAGATATAATTACGGTTTTGGGCTGAAATATTAAATTTAAAGTAAGTTGCACTAAACTGCTAACATTACACATGTCTGCAGCACCATTAGACACTCATCTATACAGGTTATCAGAAAAACAGTTAGTTTAGTCATTACTTGCTCTTTAACTGTCCCTGGTCAAGCTGCAGTAAGTTGAGACGCTCCTATATCTGGGAGGGACTCTGGCAATGTAAAACCGAATATCCTCCCCCGCATATGTAGGAATAAAACTCTGTTTTCAGCTAAAAAAAATCCAGTTAATTTGAAGCTCATTTATTGACTGCCAAGCCTGAAGGTGGTAGTAGCTCCCCTAATCTTCAGCATATTTGCCAAAAAACATTCCAAGAGTGTGGAATAACTACGTGGTGGTACATAATCATCCATAACATCATCCTTCACCTTTTGTGTTCTACATAGAGCAGTAATTGAACTTGTAAAAACAAGCAAGTGTGACACACATGAATGTGTTGCCACGTTTTGTTATGTATGTTGTTTTAATTTAGCTTGTTTAGTGCCATTTATGAAAGCCAAAGACTCAATAACTGCGTTTTAATGGATATGGTAAAAGTAGGTCATGATTGGTTGGTTAATATCAGTTACTGCCACTGGGGGCATTGTGTCCGTTTCGTCAGGTGTGGTCGGGAGACCTCTCCCCTCAGACTGGCTTGACAGACAGCAGGAAGCACACCACTTGTTGCCGATCTAATCATAATTGTGATCGTTACTACTTGAGTGATCTTTAACTGACTACCGACCAGGTGTTTGTTAATGTAACAACCTTTTGTGAGGTTTTATGGCCATTTAATGTATTGCGCTAAGAATGCTAGTATTTTAGCCATGTATGCTAAAGAAACTAACTACGTGTACAGAAGGTGTGCAGCGTTGCTGTTCTCGTCAGCTTACTGTTTAGCTCACCTGATGAATTTTTTATGTAGGCTTGTTAAAGTGTGTTCTCTGATTTCATTACATGGTAAAGTTAAACAAGTGTGCTAGAACCTGCTACAGCAGTCATTTTCTATGGGTTACTTGTGTCAAAGTTGAAACAAAGCCAGCATGTTAGGCATCTATTTATAATGTCTTAACATAACAAGAAAGTAGAATTGTTTTTTCCATTATTATGTTTATTTGGACCTTCAGGCCCGTAGCATGAGGGATAATTTGGTGTTTGCAGGTCTGTCGGAGGAGGTGGGAGGGGCCGAGGACTGCGAACGCACTGTTAAACACTTTCTCCAGACCCAAATGAAGATACCCGAAGAAACGGTAAAAAACATCACCTTCGACCGAGTACATCGCCTTGGAGCTAAAAGAGGGGACAGCAGACGACCTCGTCCCATTGTGGCTAAATTTGAACATTTTAAGCAGAAGGATCTGGTTAAAAGTCACGGAAGAGAGCTCAAAGGCAAAGACTTCAGCGTTAATGACCAGTTTCCTAAGGAAATCCTGGATCGGCGCAGAGTTCTCTTTCCGCTGCGTAAAAAGTTTATCCAAGATGGGAAGAGAGCTGTCATCTCAGTGGATAAGCTTTATGTGGATAATAAACTTTACAAGGAGCGAGGAGTGACAGACTGGCTGTATTAGCCCAACATCAGGTCAGACCTTTATTTTTCTTATCAGATTCACTGGGTTTGAGCACGTCAGTAATAAACAGCTGCTAGATCCGTGTTTTAGATGATGAGTTCACCTGTTCATCATCACCTCACACCCCATCACCTTTTCTTTTTAGTTCTTTCTTCTTTTTTAACCTGTTTCTGTATTTTCCTTTCCTCTTTTTATCTGCTTCTTTACACCTGTATGGCACAACCACACAACTTTCCAACACTGCGTCAGACTCCACACACACACACACACGCACACGCACGCACACACACAGACACACACATGCACACACAGACCCACACACACACACACACACACACACACACACACACACACACACACACACACACACACACACACACACACACACACACACACACACACACACACACACACATACACACACACACACACACACACATGGATATATTTAAGTCACAACACAATATCATAATTTATGCGTCAAATAATACAACCACAAACACTGTTGAATCCTTATTATTATTTACTTTTCTGTTATTTATTAACATACTATTTTATACATTTAGATACTTATTCCATCTTATTCACATGAAGGCGTCATATTTTAGCTACTCACACACACATCTATGGGTGCACTAAGATTTGTCTCATGGAACGTACATGGAACTGGCTCAAGAGATAAAAGATTAAAGATTTTTGATCAGTTAAAAAGAATGCAAGCAGACGTAATATTATTACAGGAGACTCATAGATCTGCCACATCGGCAGATGAACTTAAAACACCTGAGTTTCCCAGCATGTTCTCTGCCTGCTATAACTCTAGGCAAAGAGGGGTAGCTATTTTAATACACAAAAACATCAATTTCACAGTACTGGACACAGTTTCTGATCCAGAAGGTAGATTTATAATGTTAAAAATAACTATACAGAACCAACGCTTATGTATTGTGAGCATATACTGTCCAAATATTGATGACCCTCCATTCTTTCATAATTTTTTCTCTGTACTCTCCGAACACTTGGACTGTCCACTTATACTTGGAGGTGATTTTAATCTTTGGATGCATTCCTTAGACAGGCTCAGTACAGCTGGGACTCGGCGCAATTGGCAATCCACTTATATAGTTAAACAGTACATGAGTGATTATGGGCTTTGTGATGCATGGCGATCTCTTCATCCTAACCGTAGAGAGTATACTTTTTTCTCACACGTCCATCACTCTCATTCACGTTTGGATTATTTTCTAGTCAGCAGCTCATTGCTGGCTGACATTTCAGACACTGAGATACACCCTATTGTTGTCAGCGACCATGCTCCGGTTTCTTTAACTCTAGTAAACAAGAAAGCAATCCCACCAAGCAAAAACTGGAGGTTTAATACATCACTGCTTAAAGATGAAGGTTTTATAGAATTTTTTAAAAAGGAGTGGGCTTTATATTTAGAACATAATGACCTGCCTGGAACATCAGCATCTATTCTCTGGGAGGCAGGAAAGGCAGTGATGAGAGGTAAAATAATCTCTTTCTCATCACATAAGAAAAAAACAGAAAATAAACGTATCCAGGAGTTAGAAGAAATCATTAAGTCTTTAGAGACATCCACAGAAGAAGAGTTACTGAGCAAATTACGTAAAGCTAAATTAGAACTTCATGGAATTATTGACAAAAAAACACAATTTTTAGCACAAAGACTACGAATAGAAAACTTTGAACATAGTAATAAATCCGGTAAATTTCTGGCCAGCCAATTAAAAATTAATAAAGAGAAAACTACCATATCTGCTGTTAAAGACTCAACTGGGAATATAGTTTATGACCCTGAAAGAATAAACAACACTTTCAGAGACTTTTACCAAACTTTGTACTCACCACAGATAAACCCATCAGATGACGAGATCGATGAGTTCCTTGATAGGATAACACTTCCTAAATTAACAGACAGCCAAGTTGCAGTCCTGGACTCGCCACTAACATCAGCAGAGCTCCAGGAAGCCCTTAAATCCATGACTAATGGGAAAGCTCCAGGTCCAGACGGGTTCCCAGCAGAGTTCTACAAAGAATTCTGGACCATTTTGGCTCCAACATTTTTCAGAATGGTGAGGGAAATCGAAGAGAGCGGCAGATTACAGCCAAACATGAACTCAGCCAATATTAGTCTCTTGTTAAAACCAGGCAAAGACCCAGCATTTCCAACCAGCTATCGCCCAATTTCTCTTATTAATGTTGATCTCAAAATAATTTGTAAAGCCCTGGCAAAAAGATTAGAGAAGGTAACCCCCTTCTTAATACACCCTGACCAAACTGGTTTCATAAAGGGTAGACAGTCGTCCACTAATTCGCGTAGATTACTTAATTTGATAGATTTCTCTTACAGTAGAAATATAGAAACTAGTATATTATCTCTAGATGCAGAAAAGGCTTTTGATAGAGTTAACTGGAAGTTCTTATTTGCAACTTTACATAAATTTGGTTTTGGGAACTTCTTCATAAACTGGCTACAAACATTATACAGTTCGCCAATTGCACGTGTTAGGACGAACGACCAAATATCAGCTAGCTTCTGTCTTCAGAGGGGGACCAGGCAGGGATGCCCACTCTCCCCCTCACTGTTTGCTGTCTTTATCGAACCAGTAGCAGCAGCAATTAGGCAAACAACAGGTATTAAAGGGATAAAGTGTAATAAAATAGAACATAAGATCAGTCTTTATGCAGATGATGTTTTACTCTTCCTCCAGAATTCTCAATCGTCTCTGTCTCATTCAATAGAACTGATAAACTCTTTTTCAAAAGTTTCAGATTACTCTATAAACTGGTTAAAATCAACAGTTCTACCAATTAATTTCTCTTTTGTCAATTTACTTAATACTCAACTGGAGTCAGGTAATATCACATACCTGGGAATTAATGTCTCTCCCAAGTTAGCAGATCTAACCAAATTAAACTACATCCCACTTTAAAGAAAGTGGAGGATGATCTTGCTAGATGGAAATCCTTACCAATATCACTGATGGGAAGAGTTGCTACAATTAAAATGATGGTCTTACCCAGAATAAATTACTTATTTTCAATGATCCCAAACAAACCACCAGCTGACTGGTTTAGATCTCTGGACTCCTCAATTACCAAATTCCTCTGGCAGGATAAACCTCCACGAATTAGCTTAAAAACGCTTCAGAAGAGCAAAGACAGAGGAGGACTGGATCTACCCAACTTTTATTATTATTTTTTAGCCAACAGGCTGCAATATATACCAAGATGGTTGCAAGATAACCCATTAGACGAGTCCTGGTTAGATATAGAACAGACGCTTTGCAATACGATAGAGCTTTCAGACTTACCATTTATTAGCTCAAGCGTAAGAAAACATGAAGGCTTCAAAAGTATTAGTATCAGCACTTCTCTGACAGCATGGTGGGAGTATCTTAAAATGACAGAGTCTTCACTAGTACCATGCAGACGCACACCTATCTGGAATAATCCTGATATTTTGCAAAATAATAAAATGATGAACCTTCTGGACTGGAAAAATAAAGGAATCCTATACCTGGAAAACATATATGAAGGATTGGACTTCATCCCATTTAATAGAATAGTCTCCCAATTTGGAATAGAAAAGAATAGCTTTTTAGAATACCACCAAATCAAATCTGTAGTCAAACAAAAATTTAAGCTCAATAAAATAGAATTACAAACCCCGCCAAGGGTTTTAGACTTCTGCAATCTCAAACCCCCTAAACTACTGTCTAAAGAATATAAGACACTGTCCAAAATAGACGATAGAATAGCAATCGTCTCGTCTCGTCTTCCTCCGCTTATCCGGGTCCGGGTCGCGGGGGCAGCATCCCAACTAGGGAGCTCCAGGCCGTCCTCTCCCCGGCCTTGTCCACCAGCTCCTCCGGCAGGACCCCAAGGCGTTCCCGGACCAGATTGGAGATGTAACCTCTCCAACGTGTCCTGGGTCGACCCGGGGGCCTTCTGCCGGCAGGACATGCCCGAAACACCTCCCCGGGGAGGCGTCCAGGAGGCATCCTGACCAGATGCCCAAACCACCTCAACTGGCTCCTTTCGATCCGGAGGAGCAGCGGTTCTACTCCGAGTCCCTCCCGAATGTCCGAGCTCCTCACCCTATCTCTAAGGCTGAGCCCGGCCACCCTACGGAGGAAACTCATTTCGGCCGCTTGTATCCGCGATCTCGTTCTTTCGGACATTACCCAAAGCTCATGACCATAGGTGAGGATTGGGACGTAGATCGACCGGTAAATCGAGAGCCTGGCTTTCTGGCTCAGCTCCCTCTTCCCCACGACAGATCGGCTCAGCGTCCGCATCACTGCAGACGCCGAACCAATCCGCCTGTCGATCTCCCGATCCCTCCTACCCTCACTCGTGAACAAGACCCCGAGATACTTAAACTCCTCCACTTGAGGTAGGACCTCTCCTCCGTTTGATTTATGTATCAATCTTTTGTATGAAGCAGCCTGAAACAATTCTAGAAGCACACCACTTGTTGCCGATCTCATGATTTTTCTGTTATTTACAGAAGAAATGAATCCTGCGACATGTCTCAGGCCTGAGACCTGCTACACAAGCAGGTATAAACACAGGTAGCACGTGATGTTAGAGCATTTCTGTCACAGGCAGTGACGTTGTGAAACCTAAAACCCAGGTTATTCATGTTCACGAGCAAATCCTGACAATGTTCACTTTGGTCTGAGTTTTTGAAATAATTGCTTTTGGTGCTGTTTATCTTCACTTTCGTGTGGATGACAGGTCGAGTGTAGAAAAAACTTTTCATCAGATGGGATGGTAAGAAGGTACAAATTCAGATGACCTATGTTTGTATAACACCTACTTAGGGTTCTACACCCCCAAGATGCTTCACAACCAAGCCTCCACAATGCGGGTCAAAAATTGAGGCAAACCCGGAAGTGAAATAAATTGCGGTTCCACCCTCATCCGTTGGGGGCTGGTGTCAGAAGCGAGCAAATCCTCATTGACTCCCATGTTAAAAATACCAATTTCGCAGCAGAAATAAACATGTTTACAGCCAGGTACCAAAACATGTTTTTTGTTTAAATGATCTAGTTTACACTCATGACAACTCTGAGTGTATTAAAAGCCTAAAATTCTGTATAATTAATGAGCATCAGACCCACGTGACCGCAGAGCTAGCTCCGAGGAAAGGCCTCAGTAGAGCCTCGGTCTGGCTTGGAAACTGCTCCGGGATTTTGAGTCTCTCAACTTAGACCATTAGTTGTAGCGTTTGTGCGTTCTTTTTTGGATATTATTTGTGCAATTGTTGGACGAAATGACTTGCTGTGGCATTAATTGCACTCCAAGGAGTATCCACTTCATTTTTTTCTGTAAGTAAAATTATATTTATGTATTTTAGGTCACTGCCGAGCTGAGCTTAGATTTTAACATGAACTGTTTAACCATGAAATTTAAATGTAATAGGGTAAAACCCAGTGCATTTAACATATTACTGCACTTTAGAAAATGGGTTGAAACATAACATGTTGGTGGAGCTGGGTTCCGACTATCGGCTTGTGGAGCTCTCGGGAGACCTCTGGTTTCCACCCGGTTCTCCCCTCCCCGCAGCTCGGCGCATCTCTGTCTGATCGCAGCTTCTGTCTGCTGCGCGGGCTGCCGGCTTGTGGAGCTCTCGGGAGACCTCTGTGTTCCACCCGGTTTTACCCAGCGGTCAGTCCGGCGTATGTCTGACTCAGAAGCTCTGGTGTTGTGCACAGTTAACTCCAGTTGTAGCTAGGTTGCTACCTCCGTTAGCTTAGCTCCCACTTCCGCGTTAGCTTTGGGTTAGCTTCAGGTTAGCTTGTAGCTAGTTCGACCGGGTGTCGTCAGTTGATCCCAGCCTTACAGCCCCACCCTCAGCTCCACCTCTCTTCCCTTTTGTGGAATTGTCTGGGCTTGACGGAACCTGTGACACGGTCAAAATGGCGGTGGTGGCCACCTCCCATTTGGCCTCAAAAACGTGTCATTGGAGTCTATGGAAACCCATTGTCCAATATATATATATATATATATATATATATATATATATATATATATGTCGATGTTCACAACGCAATCAGTCATTCACATATTCACACGCTGGTGGGGATGAGCTACGATTTAGCCACAGCTGCCCTGGAGTGCGCTGATAGAGGCAAGGCTCCTTCAACGTGAGAGGAGATTCTTTTCTAATATTACTATTTATGATGTCACAAACAGGGACTTTTTGCAACGGCTTGTTTTAAGCAAACACTTCTAAAACCAAACACAGAAAACAGATGCATGTTTTATTCAAGTTTAGAGGATTTATAGAGGCGGTGGAGGCCCACAGTGCAAAAAGATGCAAAATGTGAGTTTTGCATAATATGTCCCCTTTTATTTATATTTAAATTTATAACAATTTTCCAACAAACTTTAATAATTGTAACACAAAAGTCTTGAAATGCATCATGTACATTGTACATTCAGCTCAGCTTGATCTCTTAGTAAATATTCCTACTTAAGGGAACATTTTAGGGATTTAAAAATGTGTATACATTGGTCGGATTTTTTTTATCACACTCACTTGATTTATGTTTGTTTATTTTGTTTAGACTGCCCTCTGTTCAGTGCTCCACCTGCAGACAGTTGTACATTTATTTGTTTTTCAGAATTCAGAAAAATTAGCCTTACCAGTTAGTTTGATTAAGAAAATAGGAATAAGTTGCCTGAAAAAGGCATGTTGACACTGAAATATGGCCATATAAATGCGCAACAATTACATACATAGGGAAATCTTGCATCTCTGTAAAATGACGACACATTTTCTTTCATTAATACAGAATTTCTATCACTTTCCACAGAACTACAACTGCAGCATATTGTTCTTCAAACAAAACACTTTGGTAAAATCAGGGACATTTGCAACCTCAACCTTTTGGTTTCTTTTGTTGATGTTGGCCCCCCCCAACACACACACACACACACACACACACACACTCACACACACACACACCCAACCACTCTGCACTGGCGGCTGTCCCGGGGCACGGAGTGCACCAAACTCACGCTCCCAAAGGGAAACATTAGAGGAGTTGTGGCTGTTCCAGTATCAGATGACTTGTTGCACATTACCACGACTCGAGTAATGATTTGTAAATGACCTGTTGATTGTGTAAAGGGGGGCACACGGTGTTGTGAAGTGCGTTAACACTGTCAGCGACCCTGCAGAACATTAATCATAATTATGACAAAACGATTAAGATGAACTTCTTCAAGGAGCGAACAACTGGGGCGAATGTTGAAAGCGGCCAACATGCACGGAGAGGTCGCATCATGAGGGTTTCTGTTTTTTGGATAAACAGGGGGCTAATAGAGGGGCCCATAGGAGCAAGAAAAATGGCCCCTCCTGCAGTCTCTCTACCTTTCATGTGCTAATATTACCAAGGTTATATAAATCCCATCAACATCCATCTCCACACAGATGTTTGCTCCAACATGGGAGCTTTTACTTGACCAGTTAAGGTCGACTCTTCATCCGTTTATTTGCCAACCCAGAAGAAACACAGCAGACACGGCGGGTGTCGGGTGTGGATGCGACACAATGAAGGAATCACTCTCAGTGGAGATCAGGAGGCCCAACTTCAAACTTCACCCACATGTTGCACACTGAGCTTCCCTCCATCCTCATTCCTTTCAGGATTATCACCCACATCATCTTTGTTGGGGCTGCCCATGAGTGATGTTTTGAATGTGAGCAGTATGGTGCTCTAGGCGCCGTGTGACACCCAAAGAGAGGAGAAATTAAGACCATAGAGGCTGTGACGAACTATAGAAGAAAAAAAGACACAGTTATACTATTGTCTTCAGAAGAGGCCCACATACTGTCCTTCCATCATCGCAGATTTTTTTTAAACCATGAGTTTGATTTCTATAGAGACCCTTGTGTTGGTCTGCAGGGTGACTCAGTGGCTGGGCATGCTCTCCATATGTGACTGCCAGGGGAGGGCGTCTGATTGGCTAATAACATCTCTGACTATTTAATTTAACTGAAACAAAGTGAGCAAACATCAGCATCTGACTGGCATTTGGATGTAACTGATACCCGTCTTTATTTCATTAGGTGGTGATACTTTGAGACCTTTTTAAATTTGACAGGAATTATTGAATAGAAAAAATGTACAAAGAATATTTTCTAAATATACAGCTCACTCTTCAAAGATGATACTTGCATTTTCACATGAATTTGTAGCGATTGCTCTGTGAAAAAGATTTATTTTGACTCGTAATAGATTTGTCATACTGATTTGTAAAAGTAGATATGAATCTAACGATGCGAACCTGCCCAGCGTTTCAATGTTGCGACTGAATAATGCTGAAAGACTCGTGTTCAGATGCAAAAAACAAGATTGATGGTGTTTGGCTATTCAGATGAGTATAATCGGGAGAGTCAGGAATCTTATTTATCTACGCCGGACACAGAGCCCCAGACCTGTCTTTGGTGTGCAGCTCGTCTGGAGCAACATCACAATTAAAAGTCCAAATGTGAGAAAAGTTTCTCTTTCATTCATGTCTTTGGCTTCACCAGAGCGTTTCAGTAGCTGAGCCAACAAAATCAATCCCCTCGCTTTTACACTGCAGGTCCAGCTTCATCTCTCCTCTTTCACAATGCCCCCAAGCGCCAAAAGCTCAACATAGAAACCACAGGAAGCTCTCCAAGGAAGTGAAATAAAGCCACGAAGCTGCAACCATGAGCATGGGAGAATATTGAAAGCCATCCAGTTTGTAGTCCCCCTGCCAACTTTGCTCCGATCCATCTGGCTGATTTAGCAAAACCTTGCTGGATGCTCATCTGTTCTTGCAGGAGAAACAAAACCTCATCTGTCTTTTACTGTTCACACATTCATGAATGTGTTTTTTCTATTCTGTTCTCAGATGCCCAGACTGAGCTATTTTTTTTAAAGGTTAATTCAAACGGAGTTAAGAGAATTAATGATGAACTTTAGTTTTAGAACACTGCTTAGGGAGCCAACCCAAAGAGGTAAGACGTGACTAAGTCGAGTTGGCAGGGATTTTGGAAGAATCCTAAATGAGAATGTTATCTCATCATGTCTGGCTTGTTTCTGAAAGCTAAGGAATATCTGTGGTTAATAAATATGTTACCTTAAATACGCAAAATAGGATGGCTGCTTTTTCAAAATGTTTTCAATAATTTAAGTTTGGCCTTTATTTGTATGAGGAAGCTGCACTGGCACCAAAATCGACCAAAAGCCCATAAAAGCAAAAAAGACATTGGACTGAGTTAAAGGGAGTTTTGGCATGCTTTTAGCACCCCCTAGTGTCCATTTTGTAAAACCAGAAGTGAAACTTACCTCCTCGCTGTGCGTTCGTCTTTTTCAATTCAATTAATTTCAATTCAATTCAATTCAAAAATACTTTATTAATCCCAGAGGGAAATTGATTGCTGTAGTAGCTCAGAATAATAATAATAATCAAGTCATCAAAGAGTTATTGTATACTACAATGGCTGTTGGCAGGAAGGATCTCCAGTAGCGGTCAGTGTTGCAGAGAAACTGAAGAAGCCTCTGACTGAAGACACTCTTCCGTTGTCGGACAGTCTTGTGAAGAGAATGCTCAGGTTGTCCATCATTTTCTTGATTCTCTGGAGAAACCTTCTTTGCATTATCTCCTCCAGTGGTTCAGAAACTGCCGAAACTCTGGCTGAGTCCTTGAAAGGGCTTGGAGTTCCTCCATCTTGTTGTCCAGTGATCTCACATTGCCCATTATGATCAATGGAAGAGATGGTTTGAATTTCCTCTTCCTTTTTCTTCGTTTTGCTCCCGCTCTGCACCCATGCATCTTAATCTAACAGCTGAAATGTCTTCTCAGCCTTCATTAGTGTCTACAGGAGCGATTCATCACTAAATCAAACAAATCTGCTGTGTTCATGATTTAAAACGTGCAGGAAATGTGCTGGAACCAGACTGCAGCACCAGGTCAGCTCCATCTTTTAAAGTCTAACAGGGACTGGACCGGCACTCTGAAGTTGCAAGTGCGAGATTCTGCCCACAGAGGGCGGTGGGGTCTGAGTGACATTTCAATAACCCTGTAAAGGGTCATTTCAGCACATACTGGCTAAAGAAAATTATTAAAAAATACGAAAAAGTTACCCATTATGCCTTTAAATCTAACATTAAATGGTACTTTAAACAGTTAAAAATCATATTCATCCATCAGACTAGAGGCAGAATTCTGCATTGTGTCTGCAGCACATTCATTAGCATCAAATGGAATAGTTTTTTTAATTAGAATTTGTACATTTTATACATACGTGTAAAAACTCATATGTAATTACTTAAAAATGTTGTTGAATTGTGGCGTAATCAAGTCTACAAAATTATCTTCAGTTTTCCCAAAGTTGAAATTTTACAAAGCTGGGTCAATAAACACCTAAATCTTTGCCTGTAAGTTTCTGTTCTGTCTTCCTGCAATAAGAAGTCGAAGTGGAAAGTCTCTTTTCTCAAACTCCAACTGTCACAAGCATTTAAAGTTTACACTTTCAGTTGATTTGTCTCCACAAACCACAGCTAAAAAGCCATGGTGCTGTGTGTACTTTTCTGGATGACGAGAACACGCCGTGCTGCAGTCTTAGTTAGTTTGTTAGGTATAGTTAATTAAATAAGGAGACATGGTTCTATGGTCGATACAAAGCATGTTCACGAAGCTCTTTGCGCTAAATCCATCTCATATAAAGCAATATCAGCAGTTTTACTCTAAATGTTTTCAGTTCCTCCCAGAATGAGTCGTTTCAGGCCTCTGTCACTTTAAGAAAACAAGCTGAAGCTGACCACGCCCACCCCTCTCCCACTCAGACTACAATAAGCTAAGAAGCTCAGATATCTGGGAGGGTGAAAGGTTAATCTTTGCTAATTAATCACAATTTTTTTAAACGGTTTGTTGCAGGCCCACAATTCCTAAAACCAAACTGACAGAAAACCGACTGATGGATTTTTTTTTCTTGTTTGAAGTACTTATAGCAGGGCTATTCAATGCCGGGCCTCGAGGGTATCCAGCACAATTTATTTTTAACTCTGCTTCAACACACCTGACTTCAATCAACAGGTGATTAACAGGCTTCTGCAGAGCCTGATGAGGAGCTGCACAGGTGATTCAATCACTGGATCTAGTGTGTGGACCAGAGAAACCACTAAAACGTGCTAGATACCGGCCCTCGAGGCCCTGAACTTGAATAGCCCTGACTTGTAGGGTCAGTAGAGACCCACATGGCGGCAAAAAGGATTAAAAAGATGTGTTTTGCATGATATGTCCCCTATAAAGTGACAATATGTATTTTCCCTGGCTATAGGGGACAGTATATACTTAAATCATTGCAAACAAGCAGTATTTTTATGTTCGAGTAAGACCTTACCAACAGATGGCCATTTGGGCCAAAAATCCCTGGGAGCACAACCTCCAGCAACATGACGAGCACATCAGCCTCCCTTTCATCACTGGCAAAGAGTGAAGAGGTAAATGTGTAAAACAGCATTTATGAATGGTGAGTTTCGTAACCACTTGTTACAAATCAGTAAATGCTTTTTGTCCCCAGCATGGCGTCTGATATGACGACGCCCAGAGACTTAGACCGGTTCCCATGCATTTTAGACCCGATTTTTAAGATAAAACAAGACTTTATTGATCCCATAGGGGGGAAATGTTTGCGTTACCCCAGCTCAGACGGATAGCAAAGGAGGACAAAATGACCAAGAATGCAAAAACAACGATGGATAATTCCAGAGATTAACAATAAAAACTGCACATTGTCTTTTTAATTATTTCACGCCTTTACCGTAATTTCCGGACTATAGAGCATACCTCAATATAAGCCGCATCAACAATAAAAAAAGGTTTTCTACACACACACACGCTGCACTCAAATACAAGCCGCGGTGCAGCAGCCACATGCAGGTCTCCGGCGCACAGAGCATGTATGGCCATAACATCAGATAATTAGACAGAAAGATGCTACACAGAGCTTTATCGTTGTTGTTTTAAATCAACAAAACAAATTTTAAACACGGGTGGACGTGCCTGCAAGTTTAGAAAAGAAAACAGCACTGATAGCATTCATATTTCTGGATGTTATAAAATAAAAACAGAACTGACATGTTATTACCGGTAATTTGCATGCATGTTTAGAAAAAAAGAACAGCGCTGACACATTATTAATAATCCCTTGATGATCAGAAAATAAAAACTGCACACAAAACCTGCCTGGTTAGTAAATTAAAAATACTTGCCTACCAGAAAAAGTCATTCGCTCTCATCTTCCTCTTGTGCACTAAAGCCATTAAAGTCCTCTTCTTCAGTGTCGGAGTTGAACAGCCTCAGAAGAGCTTCGTCCATAGGCGTCATTTTAACCGGGGACGCCGGGGACATGTCCCCGGCAAAATTCGTGATTGGCAGCTGTGTCCCCCCCACTTTCAAAAAAGCCTGCTGATGAGGATTTTTGTTTTACCAGCTCAGATCTTATACCAGGGGTCGGCAACCTGTTCCCATCAAAGAGCCATTATTACCCATTTCCCACGGTAAAGAAAACACCGCAGCAGCCGCAGCGTTGCGGGCGGGGCCTACCCTCAGACAGCAGAGCGCTGCTCACAACAGGTGACAGCAGCCGGGGGCATCGCACCCGTGGGGGATACAACACCCACACTTTTCCAGCTGTTTTGCTCACCTCCACACCAGTCTGGTTTCTTTACGTCGCACTCACTCTGTTTGCCTCATCTCCTCCTTCACCTCCCAGCCGATGTCGGGTTTCCAGGAGAGCAGGAGAGGGAGGGACGGAAGAGCTCGACTGAATTCATAATTTTACATCTTGACATTAGCTGTACAAAGTCTGAGTTTGATAAAGTGAAGAACAACAATTTGCAGAGGTTTATAACTGGCGCGGCGCCAGGTTTTCATTTTTGGATGGGCCACGGTAATTTTGGATGGACCTTAATAAGCAGTGACTTAAGTGAAGCAGGCAGGTCGCGCTAGAAAATTTAGTTTAAAAAGACGTCATAAATGTGTTCCCCCGTCATTTTTATTTCTAAAATATGAAGTAAAAACTCACAATTTAATTTTCATTCATTTGTCATTAATATTTAGTCTACAACCGTGCGTTAAGTGGACCAACTTCCAATAAAAGCAAAGCATCCAGTCCACCTCTCCAAATGCGTAAAATGTGCATCAGCCGCTAGTTAGGCGTGCCGCGCGCACTATCAGCTGATCAGCCCAGACAAAAGCAGAGCAAATAGAGAAAGAATAGAGGATGATTGTGTCTGGATGTGGATGGAGATTACATTTTACAGCAGCCTGATCATCATTTAAATACGTAAACCATCACCTGTCTTCTAGTCCACGCTATCAGCATTATTTTAATTGGTGTGTGTGTGTGTGTGTGTGTGTGTGTGTGTTTTCCACTTCAAACACTGGTCTAACCAACCAGACCAGCGTGTCCAGTAACACATTAATGTTACAATTAAACCTGATTAACCCCAGAGCCGTGCGCACTAAGCTGTACTGACTGTAAATGAGGGGGAAACTATTTAATCGGATCCTTTACTTTTCAACATGGTTTAATGTAGTTTCATTCAGTACAAACTTTAGTTACACCAATCTAACGAGACAGAGCCTAGATTTGTATTCTGAACAGTTTAAACATGTTTGAAACGGAGACGTGCGTGACGCGTCTAAAATTCGCACCTGCTCCGCTATTACGGAAATTAAACTAACAAGATGAATAACATGAAATTATTTTAGGCACAGACAACATCCCCCACACTTTTGAAAAGCTTGCAACGTGCCTGATCGCTCATGTACGTCTTAATTATCTTTCATTAGACGATAATCAATAAAACGATTTATATAAAATGGATCCAGAAGTAGTAGCCCGTCTCTGCCTTCAATTTTTGGTATTTTTCACCCTGTTGATGGTTTTACTGAGCAGGTGCCACTTTTGTCCTATGTTTCTTTTTAAAACATGTTTAGACTGTTCAGAATACAAATCCAGGCTCTGTCACGTTTGATTGTTGTAATTAAACTTTGTAGGTGGGGAAGGTCAGAAAGCAGCTCAGAAGCGCCGATTACGCACAAGCGTGACGCATCAACCCGGTCTCACAGTAAGACCGGGTTGGAACTGTTCAGGTTTACGCAGACAATCTTTACATTTAGAATTGGCTTACAGATGTAAAATTAATGCAGTAAAATATAAAGCTTTTTATTTAAATATCCATTCATTATTTCACACGCACAGAGAGCCGCATCAGATGGATGGAAGAGCCGCATGCGGTTCCAGAGCCGCCGACCCCTGTGCTAGCCTACTTTATTGTCCCCAGCAATTTTTAAACCCCACTCAAGTGTATGGTTATTGTCCCCAACAATTCTGAAAACAAACTGACGCCCTTGGCTTCGTCACATACCTTTTTGTCGCTGTCCGTGTCGCTGTCATCATCCCCGGGTGAAGCTGGCTTGAATGAGTTCTTCCCGCTGCCGTCTCCAGCGCCGAACCATGGATTCATTCATGCCAAGCTTACATGTGGCAGCACTGTTTCCCTCCTTTACTGCCAGATCGATGGTCTTCAACTTAAATGCGGCATCATATGAACTCCTAGTTACCATGATGAGGGGGTACGGATTTGAAAAAAACTCTTCATCGTGCCGGATGCTTGCATGTGCTAAATTAAAATGAGCACTTTTTTCGATTTCCACTTTTGACTTCCACAAGTTTCACTTTCTGCTAAAGCGCCCCCTGGCGGGTGAAGGAAAATTATCAGTAAAGCCGCACCTCATTATAAGCCGCATGGTTCAAAGCGTGGGAAAAAAGTAGCGACTTATAGTCCGGAAAATACGGTAGTTTGATTAATTGTTTTGTGTGTATGGATACCTGGTTGGCGCGGATGTGTACTCAGCGCGGATCATCGTACGTATGGACGGACGCCAGGCTCGCGGAGTTTAATGTTCCCCATGCAGCCGAACAGTCGCACCGTCGCCACCAGCAGCGCTTCTCCCATCTCATCGCGCGGGACAAGTAAATAATTTATGTACTTTAACCAGAGTTTAATCCATAAATCCGACTTTCATTCTTTTTATTTTGTTTTGTTTACCTCCGACATTTCCAGCCGGGCTTTCCCCGGGCCACACTTCACCGTCCGCGGCCGAAGCAGCGCTCGGATGTGAGAAAACCGAGACAAGACTTTCTCAGACAGGTGCTGTTTCCAACTAAGTTTAGCTCTTTTAGCAGCTGTTTATTGTGATAAAGTGTTTCTACAGGTCGTTGTTCATGTGGCTTCGACTCAAATTTACCTGTAATAATAAACGTTTTACTCATAAATTCTTATATTTATTTAGAAAAGTTGAGCTAGGATAACTCCCCTTGCCGTTTTCAGAGGCAACAACAACAACAGTTGGCTTCTGCTCATACAGGTGAGCTGTGGCATCATTTCCAGCTCTCGCTCCTATTCACCAGAGGCGATCCTACATGCAAATTAAAGGGGGGCTTTGGAAGGGCACCCCAGAAATTTAACCCCCTCCCCAGGCCAGATAGTTTCTGTGTGTGTATGTATGTCTGTATGTATGTATGTATGTGTGTGTATGTGTGTGTGTGTGTGTGTGTGTGTGTGTGTGTGTGTGTGTGTGTGTGTGTGTGTGTGTGTGTGTGTGTGTGTGTGTGTGTGTATATCTACTGTATATACTTTTTTCTTTAGCAGGCCATATTGTGTAGAAGAGAAGAACTAGTTTGTCACCAGACAATGTGAACAAGCTGGTCTGCTTGAGTGACTGGTGGAAGAAGAAGAAATGGAGCTTGGACTGATTGACCAAATGCTACTAACTGTAAATAGTTAATCATGACCTATTCTGTTGACCTACAGTGCAGAATTTGTTGAACTGAATAAACAGCTATTAAACACAAATACTTATTGATCATTATTTATTTTCATCATCAGTTATCATAGTAAAACTGCTTTATCAGTCTGTGATGCATTACTGAAACAAGAAATACGCCTCCATTCTCAACGACTTGCTTTTATTCATTATCTAGGTAGCACACCCATATGCCTTTGGCAGAATTTGAATGTGCCATTTTAATCTAGATTAATCTAGATTAATTCCAAGATTACAGTGAGATTAATCTAGATTAAAAAAATTAATCTATGCCCACCACTAATATATATATACATATACACATACAGTTGTGGTCAGAAGTTTACATACACTTGTAAAAGATATAATATAATGGCTCTACTGAGTGTCCCGTTATTTCTAAAACTCTGATTTTTCTCTGATAGTGATTGGAACAGATACTTCTTTGTCACAAAAACATTCATGAAGTTTGGTTCTTTAATGTCTTTATTATGGGTTAACAGAGAAAAGTGATCACATTTGCTGGGTCACAAATATACATACAGCAGTGCTAATATTTGGTTACATGTCCCTTAGCCATTTTCAATTCAATTAGGCGCTTTTGGTAGCCATCCACAAGCTTCTGGTTGAATCTTTGACCACTCCTCTTGACAGAATTGGTGAAGTTCAGTTAAATTTGATGGCTTTCTGACATGGACTTGTTTCTTCAGCACTGTCCACATGTTTTCAATGGGGTTTAAGTCAGGACTTTGGGAAGGCCATTCTAAAACCCTTATTCTAGCCTGATTTAGCCATTCCTTTACCACTTTTGATGTGTGTTTGGGGTCATTGTCCTGTTGGAAAACCCAACTGCGCCCAAGACCCAACCTTCGTGCTGATGATTTTAGGTTGTTGAAGAATGTGAAGGTAATCCTCCTTCTTCATTATCCCATTTACTCTCTGTAAAGCACCAGTTCCATTGGCAGCAAAACAGCCCCACAGCATAATATTCCCACCACCATGCTTGACTGTAGGCATGGTGTTCTTGGGGTTAAAAGCCTCACCTTTTCTCCTCCAAACATATTGCTGGGCATTGTGGCCAAAAAGCTCGATTTTTGTTTCGTCTGACCACAGAACTTTCCTCCAGAAGGTCTTATCTTTGTCCATGTGATCAGCAGCAAACTTCAGTCGAGCCTTAAGCTTGGTTTATGCTTGACGCATTCACTTTCCGCGCGGTGATGCGTCTCGCGGCTGGAACGCGCTTCACAACTCGCAGCGTTTATGGTTTGTGCGGCTCGTCTCTGCGGTGAGCCAATATTCTCCCAAACTGAACGGGGCAGCATGGAGCTCTACAGCATGCATCCAACACTACACCATAGTAGAAGTAGAAATCACTGTTTACAACATGGTATTTCAGCATTTTTAACAGCATTCTCGTCTTTTCCGACAGTGCGAGCTATTTCTCTCCAAGAATTATTAACAACATGTTGATCACGGTGATCTCTGAGAGCTGAATCATATAAATGACTGTATTTACGAACCTCTGCCGTGCCGGTCCGCCATGTTTTTCCGCGTCCGACCGTCCGCGTGGTTAGAAATTTTCCGAGGTGCGCGTTGCGGAAATCTTGGGCCGTGCGGAGACGCGGTGGAGGGGCGTGGTTGTTAAAATTACGCAAAATGACGCAACTTTTCCGTGCGGAGCCGTGCGGACCTCGCGGACGCGTCAAGCGTAAACCAACCTTTAAGGTGCCGCTTTTGGAGCAAGGGCTTCCTTCTTGCACGGCAGCCTCTCAGTCCATGGAGATGCAAAACACGTTTGACTGTGGACAATGACACCTGTGTTCCAGCAGCTTCTAATTCTTGGCAGATCTGCTTTTTGGTGATTCTTGGTTCACTCTTTACCCTCCTGAACAATTTTCTCTCAGCAGCAGGTGATAGCTTGCGTTTTCTTCCTGATCTTGGCAGTGATGAAGCAGTGCCATGCACCTTATACTTACAAACAATTGTTTGCACTGTTGCTCTTGGGACCTGCAGCTGCTTTGAAATGGCCCCAAGTGACTTTCCTGACTTGTTCAAGTCAATAATTCGCTTTTTCAGATCCATGCTGAGTTCCTTTGACTTTCCCATTGTAGCGTTTGTGGGCGTTTGTATCCAATGAGCCCTATTTACCTGGCCTAAGAGAAGTCACCCGCTGTAGTCACTCAATCACTCAAAAGAAGTTAAGAGGCCATGCTATGAAGCTCAGTTCACTGACACGTTTCTAAGTCACCAAAATTGCTAGTTCATGTTGCTGTATGTATATTTGTGACCCAGCAAATGTGATCACTTTTCTCTGTTAACCCATAATAAAGACATTAAAGAACCAAACTTCATGAATGTTTTTTGTGACAAAGAAGTATCTGTTCCAATCACTCTATCAGAGAAAAATCTGAGTTTTAGAAATAACGGGACACTCAGTAGAGCCATTATATTATATTTTTTTACAAGTGTATGTAAACTTCTGACCACAACTGTATATATATATATATATATATATATATATATATATATATATATATATATATATATATATATATATATGTAATTCTTTAAGATAACTTAAAGTCATTGTTGTGTCAAACAGAAAAAAGACTGACAAAAATTTAAAGGCAAATAAGTGAAAAAATGCTAAATAAAATGACAAAATATTAAAAAACACAATTAGGTTTCATTTTTATTTTCACGTTCAGATTTTGTTATGGAAATTTTATGATTATTGTTTCTTGATCATTGATTCAGTCACCTGAATGTAATATGTATTTATCTATGCCTAAATGCATGCTCATTTATTCAGACACACCCACACTCACACTCACACAGACATTCCCACACACACACATTTTCTTATCTCATGTTATAAATAAACTGAGAATTCAGGAGCTCGGGGCAGTAGCCTTGTAGCTTCTGCCTCCTCATTGCAATCTGGACGCTGGTCTGTCATTTGTTTATTTTTCTCTGGTTGCAGGCACTGGGTTGTTGATAAAAATCCTTGACAGATTTCCACACTCAGCATGAGAAAAGAAAGAAAGTGTCTTTGTTTGCATCAGATTTTTGTTAGCTTATCTTGAAGGAAGATGCTGATGCTGCAAGTTTAGTCCAATCAGAAAAGCTTTTCATCTTCTTGATCTTTTAATAAGAAAATCAGAGAACCAGATTTATTCATTTAAAAAAATGAAGCTGTGATCTGATGAAGAGCAGCAAAGTCTAAAAAAAAGAAATCATACAGACTTCCCAAACATTGTTTTCTTTTCTGACAAAAGTACAAACCCCTGCTGCTAAACGCGCTCCTCCCACCTTCAAAAAGGGCCTGTAGTTTCCACAGTTGTGGACAAATCTCTCTGTTCGTTCCTAGCTGTCGGAGTTTAATTCAGTCTTGTGGAAAGTGCCGCTGTGACATCCATTATTCGCTGGCTTTTGAAGGTTAGCTCGGCGCACAGCTCATTTCGGCCGCCGATCTCCTGCTGTGATTTTATTACTTGCATCCACCCATCAAGGGGTAATAAAATAATGAAAAAAAGAAAATTGTCAACATGTCAGGAATGCAATTTCAAATGAAATGATGCTGACATGAAAGTGAAAGCTGTGGTTAATATTTGTCAAAACAAAATCAAAGACAAAAGAACCAGGGCGGGCAAAAAAAAAGGCCTTTCATGTGTTTTATCAGTGACAGATTTTTTGTTTTGACTTTGTCTTTAGCTTTGTTTCATGTCAACAATCTGTAGACACAGCAGCCATAATAGATGAGTTTGCTGACAGTGTTGAACAGGGCAGCTTATCATGAAATCACATTTTCTCTTTAACTCCTCCTTTAGCTGCTGATGCATAGTATGACAGCTTTTGTTCCGTTTACAAGTTTGTCAGGGTCAATTCAATCAAAAATTTGATTTTCTCGTTACCTAGCCTCAGAAAAACTGAGTTTATTAATTCATCATTCAAAGACCGACTTACAGGTTCAGTGTGATGGGCTACCTTCGGTTATAGATGTTACTGCCTTGATGTGTGTGTGCACATGTTAGTAAATGTCCGCCTCGCAAATACAAGTTTATAGTCACCTTAACAAGTCCTGTGCGCTCTGTAATCTGTGTGAGTCTGCAAAATAAAAGTTATCCTGAGTTCTAACGAGAGTCTCTGTGAACACTTCATTGGAGAGAGGGCACAGGTGGTTTTGGAGGTGATGAGCAGAACCATATTCTCCACACTACTTTAATTTCAATATTTTCAATAAATCTGCTGTGGTCTCTAGTGTGAACAAATACCTTTGTGGAGAAAATGAACTCTGGCGCTTCTGTTTCAGGAAGTAGAAGTTAGCCGGAGGAGTGGAAGGCAGAAAATGGCAGGATTTGTAGTCCTACTTATTCATGACATTTGAACATCTCATCTTGGATTGGCTCACAGCAGCGTGGCTCTTACACCGCCTCCATTTGCTTATGCAAAATTAATGTTTCATCTCCACAAATAACACAAGCCTGAACATGTTCCACCATGTTTTTGAGTTGCTAATGCTAATGGTCAGCTTCTGCTAGCCAAGACACACTCTGCTCTCTGCTGCTTAATCAATAACAGCCTTCTGTGGTCGAGATCCAAACTGGGTGAGTCTGCACAGACAGTTGCAGAAGCAAAATGATTTTGCTCTGCACGTTGGTCTAGCCATCCTCAGCAGGAGCCTCTGCAGGCCTACCATTGGCCTGAATGGTGTTGTGTTATGCCAATCATAGCATTCTACATGTTTAATGGGCCAATCACAGCATTCTGTCAGTTTAGTGGACAAGAGGTTACTGCGACTGAGCAAAAAAATACGTCAACGGCGGCGGCTCGTTTGAAATGGCTTTGGGATCAACTTTCAACTATTTAGATTTGGTCTTTTCTTTGAGTCAAGAGCAGATAGAGGTACTTAAGTTCTTTATTTAGAAAAAAGGCATATTTGTGTCTTCTTCAACAGTGTATGGTGGACTGCCCCGTTGAATGACATCTGTGGTGGTGAGTACATCACGTTGTTTGTAGTCCAATAGCATGCAGAGACAGTTTGAAAAACAACTGTAGATTCCGCCCCACAACTGAACTCTGTCTATGGGTCATGGCCAGACTATATCGGATGGCTTGCCAGGCTAGAAAACCAGAGCTCCTGGAGAAAACCCACACACCCGTGGAGAGACTATGGAATTTCCATGCAACAAAGCTGCAGCCAGGTTTAAAAACCTGCCATCTTCATTCTGCATTTTAATAGTTCCAACAATTGCCACCATGCAGCCATAAAGCATAATGACAGTAGCAAATTAAAGCATTAAATAAAAGTAATAGGAGAAAAAAACTCAGTACGTGTAGAACATTTTTAAAGTTATTCTGCAAATATGTGCTTTGAAAATGTCAAATTCCTTTCTTAAAATAGACTTTCTCTAAATACTTTTTGCTCCTAAATCTTAAAACACTCATGTTAAAGCCAATGTCATTCTTGCCCCAACAAAGAATAATTTTCCCAGCAAAGTAAAGCATGGTACTTCCCACACCGCTTAACACCAGTCACCAGAGTTCTCAGACTGTTCTTCAGTAGTGCCCACTGCTGATCCCCTGATAAAAACACTAAACAATTATTATCGTAAGGCTTAAACTGCATGTAGAAGCCTAAGGTCCTGCAACAAATCAGGCTCTGTAAGGCTAAAACCAATATGTGAAATAAAGCAACCATGTGATCTCACAGCCACTGAATTCAATTCAGTTCAGTTTATTTATAAAGCACCCAATCACGACAAGATTCATATCAAGGCACATCACAAAGTAAACATTCCAATGCAGTTCAGTTCATTAAGCCAATCAGTAAGGTTTCCTATATAAGGAACCCAGCAAATTGGATCGCACATGTGTTGTACTTTAATTTAAATGAAAAGTAATGATGGGTGTTTCAACCATGCCAGTCACGTACTTTAGTTCGTAATTAGCATGACTACAAACTAGAAATCGGCACGTCGCATATGTGACATCACCTCATAACCGCCTCTCTCCAAAGTAGCTGCTACTTACCAAATGACCAGATTTATGGTGGTTCTTTCCTCCTGTGAGAAGTTTGCTGAACTTACAGCCCTTTTTCATCAGTTTTCTCCGTGTCTGGTTCGATGACATCACTTTCGTGAACGCATTTGTAGTCCTGGACTTATTTTCACACAAAACCTAAAATATCGTTCCCCCTGTTTGAAAATAAGCACGTTCTTGGTATCAAAATGTGTCTTTAAAATTCACGGACATCAGATGTGCAATCCATGGCACAAAACAACCAGAGTTAGAAAATAGCGTTTTTAGCCCCGCTGACTTGCATTCATTTTTTCGTTCTTCCGGGGACCCATGATGCGGAAGTGACTTAGGCTCCCTATGTATGATGGTGCTCATCCATGTAAGGCTCTGAAAACCACAACCAGGATCTTGAAACTATCCTTGAGTGTGACTGGCAGCCAGTGAAGCTGGAGGAGAAGCGGGGTGGTGCTGGTGTGTTGGGAGGATTTGGTCAGAAGTCGAGCATGGGCATTCTGAAGTCTTGAGGTAATAAATGCATGAACTAGTTTTTCAGCATCATTCCTGCAAAGGATGCTTCTAATCTTAACAATATTCCGAAAGTGGAAGAAGAAAGTCCGACAAACCTGTTTAACGTGGGATTAAGTGACATTCAGATTCCATTTGACTTCTAATCTGATTTTGAATCACTATATATATAAAAAATATTTTTTTCTAAAAACATGGAGTAAACAGAGAAAACCCTTGTGTGCACAAGGAGAACAGAAAATCTCAGAAAGACAATAGTGGAAAATTTTAAAACTGGAGATCCTTTTACTGGAAATTAGGAGTCTGGGATTACTCGTTCTTCTACATGTTGCTTGAAACCTTTGGAAAAATAAAAAAGTGGGGAAAATGGTAAACAGTAGGGATTTGGTCTAATCTGAAAAAATAAAAATCCACTGGAAATACTTCTGTGAAAATTCCACAAAGTAAGTAAAGAATCAGACAATGGTTAAATGATTAGATTTTAAACGTTTGGGAGAAAAGGTCAAGATAAATAACGTTAAAAGGGACATATTATTATGAAAAACTCACATTTTGCATTGTGCTGCAATGTAGCTCTCTGATGTCTCTTTAGGGATGGGTACCGAATTCGGTACTTTTTAAGGCACCGACCGAATTCCACAGTACCGACCGAGCACCGATTCACTTCATTTGAAACGGTGCCTCGTTTCGGTACCCGTCCTTCACAACGAGAAGTTGCCTAGACAGCTGCGCATGCGCAAAAGCGTTATGTCATCGGTCGCTGCGAGCGTGTTGTAAACAGAGCAGCATGGGTAGAAAGAATGAACGCTAACGCTTGGGTCCACTTCACTGATGGTAACTGGGTGATGATGAAACCAGCGACAACGATCTAAGTGAGACATCCTCATCTTAATCTGCTCCGGTAGGTAAATAAAATGTAAGATAGCGTTAGCTTGATTTGTTAGCTTCCGTTTCACTATTGGTGCATTCGCTTTCTCCTCAGAACTCCGAAATTCTGACTAGAAGAACATGAACGTGCACTAAAGTTTGGCTTCACTTTACTAAATGCAACAGGTGATTGGGTGAAGATAAAACCAGTGACAACGATTTAAGTGTGAGGCATCATTGTTTAAATCTGCTCCAGTAGAAAAATATACTGTTTAAGATAATGTAGCTTGATATGTTAGCTTCCTATGCCACCATTGTAATCATCTAATGGTGCGTTCGCTTTCTCCTCGGAAATTCTAACTTCCCAGTAAGAAAAATCAATTTAAAAAGGATGGTAAAAGGAATGAAGATACTAGTGATGGGAATTCCGGCTCTTTTTAGAGAGCCGGTTCTTTTGGCTCAGCTCACCAAAAAGAGCCGGCTCTTTTGGCTCCCAAGTGGCTCCTCAGATTTTCTGTTGCGTAGAGTACATTATAACCAAAATAATGCTTAACTATATGTAAAATAATTTACTAATGTAAAAAAAAAAGCTATATATCAAATATTTATCATTTCTATGGATTTAATAACTGAACATTAAGAAATCTCCACTTTCCAACTGCTGGCGCTCATTTTCTCACCGTCTTCGTCGCACTCTCCTCTCTCTCGCTCGCCTTTTTCCTCCTCCTCATTCCCTCTCGTCTCCCTCCACCCGCATGTGCTCTCCTGTGTGTCTGTCTGAGTCTGATCCTCCCTCTTCCCCGCCCCTACTGCTCTGTGTGTGGACAGTCTGGACACACAGTTACACATGTTGACCAATCGCCTGTAGCTTTCACCAAGGCAGGGGGGAGGGGGGAGGGGAGGGGACGGCTCCCAATGACGAGCCGGCTCCCGTCGTTCACTTCAAAGAGCCGGCTCTTAGAGCCGGTTCGTTCGCGACCGACACATCACTAGAAGATACACAGTAAATTTAGTTCACAGTAAAGATGTTTGCTTCAGTTTAATTATCAGCTTATAAAACTACATTGACGATGTTAAAATACAAACAGTTGTATGTTATTTATCGTGATATTTATCAAACATGGTTATATATTGAGAAAAATATATATTTAATTATAAAATAGAATTAAAATAATAAACACTCAAAAGTATCGAAAATTGGTACCGTTAAGTACCGGTATCGATTCGTAGGTACCGGGAATTAGTACCGGATTGATTCAAATGTCAAAGGTACCCATGCCTATGTCTCTTAACACATTCCAAGCTTGAAAACAAATATTTTTCAATCAGTTTGATTTTAGGAATTACATGGTTGAAATGAGCTTTTCAGCTTATAGCAGTCTGAGCAGGGATGGGTGGGTGTGGCCAGCTCCTGCTTGTTTTTCTTTAAGTGACAAAGCCCTGAAATGACTCATTCTGGAAGATATTGAAACTGGTGAGAATAAAACTGCTCAAATCACTTTATGTGAGAGAGCTTTAGTGCAAAGAACTTCATAACTTGTTTTATATCAACCATTAAACTATTAAAACTTCAAACAAAATGTCATAACATGTAAAGATTTGTGAGGTCAGGTGTGATCATTTCCTCTAATGCAAAGTTTATTTAAAACATTTTTTTATATCATAATATTTTTATGAGCTGATGTCAATGACGATAGAAATACCTAAATTTCAGATTTGTCATTACAAAATTTACAAAAGCACACATACTCCAAACTGTACTAATGAACTTATGATGCTAGAGTTCTTGAAAGGAACCCATGGAACTTTATGCAATAAATCAGGAAATTGCACATGATAAGGTCTGAAGATAGGCACATCAAAGGTGTCTTCTACCATATATGTTCTCCAGGAACATTTGTTTGCTTTCACAGTTGAAAACTTAATGCAGGTTTGCCTGAATAGACTTTGTAGAATGTAAATTGGGATTTTATAAGATTTAACATGCTCAGATCTCATCAGTGTACTACACTGTCAAGTTCAAAATATGCACACATGTTGTTTCTACAGTATGAAAGTATACAAGCTAGTTAAAAGAATTATAAAATTAAACTGAATCTGAATACAGCAGATTCTCTTCTCCTCAAAATAACAATATTTCATAAACACAAGACAAAACAATTCATCTTCAGCCAGAACAGATGGTAAAAATACTGTTTAAAAATAGCAATCTGTTTATGAAAAATGAGAGCTGTGTTTTGATAGACTTTTGGGTGGAATTTCAATTTGTCCTTGTTTTTATTTTTTATTTATTTTTTGCACCCACAAACTCAGGAGTGGTCCACTTGGTGCAGACAGCCACAGACTCTGAGATCTGGAGATGGCTGGTTTCTCCTCTGAGGTCTGACTGGTTTCAAGTCAAATCTCCATCCAAAGGCAGCGAGGCTGAAGCCCAACTAAAGGGGGAAAATGTAACAGATAATCTATGTAAAAACGAAGAAGAAGAAAAACTTGGATGAGGAATTGTTTAAGAGCTGCACAGCAAAGGCTGACCTCCAACAGACTGCTCTGCTCTATTTTGGCTTCTCGTGTTCTGGGAAAACCTTCCACCTCAGACGAGAAGGCTCTGTTTTCTTATTGCACACTTTTGTTTTGTGCAGAACTCAAAATATCTTTTAAGTCTCACCAACAGATTCAGTGATGTTTTGTCAACTAAATAATGTTGTTAGATTACAAAATATGTTGTTTTGTCAACGAAAGTGTTTTTTTACAAGGTTTTACTGACTTTGAAACACTAATGCAATAGTGTTCATTAAAGGAAAAACTCATTTTGTTCTTGTTTTTTAATAATGGAGTCAAAACTTCACATTTTTAATGTTTAATAATTATAAACATTAAAAATAATCCGGTGACATTTTTCAGACCTGAGTCTTTTTCTGTTTTCTAAAGTATTTAAAAAATAGCAGGATGCTAGATTTAATTTGGGGTGGGGGTGGGGTGCTAAAATATTGTGAGAAAAGGTTCCTGACCTTTCTCGCATTTGTAGAATAGACAAACAAACTAACGAGAGAACAAACAAACAAACAAACAAATAAATTATCAATCGAATTAACTAAGAGGCGAACGAACGAACAAAGAAACAAATAAATATAGATTTCTAAATCTATAAGCTATATATCTATTTAGCAAAGAGTTACGTTTACATAATCAAATTTGACAAAAAAAATACTTCAAATGACATTTTTTTAATCACCTAAACCATTTACCAAAATATGATTTGAAAAATAAAATGACTACATCTGACAAAAAATTATTATTTTGCAATAAATGGCTAATTGGAAATTTGCAGTTCAAAGTCTAATCCAAACACATTTTTCCATGGAATCTGTTGGTGTAGGTCTGGAAAGGGTTTTCTAGCCTGGAAAGTTATCCAATAAATGTAAATATATAGTCTAGCCATGATCCACGCCTCCATCATAGGGCAAAATCTATAGCTGTCTTTCAAACAGTTTCAGAACACAACTGGACAGCGCTAGGACTAATCAGAGCAACGGACAACATGAAGTTAGTCATCGTTACCGTTCCCGAGCATGGCCACAGCTGCAGCTCACCTCTCCCCACGAGGATGAATTTCACCAGTGTGTGATGACTCATGGAACTTTCACTTTATAGAAATCGGTCAACGAGGTAGTCATTCCTTTTTCAAAGTAAATGACTTAAGCACCTCTTTCTGCTCATGTTTCAAAGAAAGTCTAAATTGTCCAAAGCTGATGCCAAAGCCACTTCAGATGAGTGGCATTCCTGAGCTGCTGCCATGTTTGTAGTTTTACTCCACGTGGGCTCTGCGGGTGCTGAGTCCACCCAATATTTCTACAAACACAGAACACTGTGATTGGCCCAACCTAAACTTAAGCCGGGCGTACACTGTGCGACTTTTTCACTTGTAGCACTCAGCTTCAGCTCAAACTGTACGACTTCCTCGCAGAGCAGATCTCACGAGTCATGTGCTCACACTGTACGACCCAGTTCTCGCATGCGACCTGACTGCTCACACTGTACGTCTGGTAGCAACACGCCGGACCTAAAAATGTGCTAAAAGTAGCAGTTTTTACTCAACACGTCAGACTTTTTTGAGTTGTTTTGCCTGTTGTCCTTCGGGAGTGCTGCAGGAGGACACACAGGGATTTATGGGGGTTGGATGAGGAAAACAAAATAAAGAAAGTAAATCTGTGTTTTGTGATCAGTTTAATTTGACATGAGCATGGCGAACATGCTTTTTTGACAATCCTTGTCATTGTGTGTAAAAGACGTGTAGAAATAAAAACGAACAACGTGTGTTATTAAGGGAATAGCGGGCGAGCGGTGTGGACGCATGATTACGCATGCTCCGTGATCAGTTCTGGTACTTTTTGGGTTGCAGCCGCTTGCTGCGCCGCTTCAACAATGCGATACCCTCATGAGGAACGAGCAAAATATCAAACACTCCAGAAGTCCGTGCGAGCTCACGATTGCTGATCGGTAGCTGGTCACGTGGTGTTAATCGCCTCTCGTAACCCCCTGTACACTACACGACGCTTAGCGCAAAACTCGCCCTGATCTTGTGGTTTCTCGCACGAGTGGACAATCGGCTCAAAATAGTGAAAAAGTCGCACAGTGTACGCCCGGCTTTAGCCAAACTAATGATAGACCTGCTAAGGCTGCATTGAAGCGTGGCTAGACCGACATACAAAGCAAACATTTTTGCTACTGCTATAGTTTGTCTTGACAAGGTTTCCGTCCTCACAACTGATTGTGAGATTTTTTGCCAATATTTGAATGCCTCAAAGAAAGTATTTCAGCCAATGTCAAAGTTTCCAAAACATTATTGTAAAATGATTTGAAATTGGAACAGCCAAAGTGAAGTTTAACAGTCCCTGACATAACCAGATAATTTTGTTTGAATCCACAGCAGGCCTGTTTCACCGTGTGCTGCACTCTGACTCGACTTCCTGGCATTTTCAGCTGTGGTGACGCATCTTCAGTAGGGGGTTTTTCAGCTGTGAAGTCAATGCTTGAACACAATCTGTTCAACTTTCCTCCTCTAACCTGGGGCTGCAGGATTAAAAAAAGATTTCACACA
Organism: Nothobranchius furzeri; assembly: GCF_043380555.1. Taxonomy (NCBI): domain Eukaryota; kingdom Metazoa; phylum Chordata; class Actinopteri; order Cyprinodontiformes; family Nothobranchiidae; genus Nothobranchius; species Nothobranchius furzeri. Next base: position 22,570,997 of record NC_091752.1, on the reverse strand, counting down.
CAAAGAGAAACTTTTAAATTAGACTTTCAAATCAAAATGAACAGATTTATCTGTGGTATTAATCTTGTGCAGTCCTGTAGAATAAAAATAACTATGTTACAGTTTATGATGATCCTTTCTGTTGGTACGTTGACTCGCCAACATGCTTCTCTGGAGATATCTCAACAAGGGAAGGCTGGACCAGGTAGATTCCAGTCTTTTGTAAACATAATAAAGTTAAATGTCAGGTTTAAAAAATGGAAAGTGTATTAGAGGGTTTGTGGGACACATCAACAGACGTTCTGAATCACAGTGTTGGGTTTTAACCTTTGATTACACATAAGATGCTAATGCTTGTCTCACAACTGGTGATGGGTTGACTAACTTTAAGAGCCAAAAATCTGAATCAACACATTCCAGTTTAACTATCCCACTGGGAACCACTTAATTCAGACCCTCTGATTCAAATCAATACAGCACAATTCACTGCAGATGCATTGCATACCAAAGTAGCTGTTTTCTGTAAACTAAGTAGGAAATGAAGCAAAGTTTGACCTCAAAAGCCAAAATCACAATGTCTTGTCTGCAGATATATCAACACAACACACTGAAACTTTCCAAATATCTTCATCTTGATCGGTTTTCTGCACAGTTTTTAAATCTGTTGCTTCAGTAGACACATGCAGGGGGTTGAAACTGAATCAAAATCAGGTGGTGATATGAACTATGACAAATCACTGAGGCTTGTGTGTGGGTCTTATGGATATGACCCACTCAACTTCAAAGTGTTGCATGCTGTCTCCCATTAAAGTCCCATTACGATGCCAAACGTCCACATGTTGAACTGCTCTAGCGCTTCATGCAGTCTATGTGGTATTTGCAACTTACTGTGGAAGTCACAGGAAGAGGATTCACTGTTGCTCCAGGAGATGAGCTCTCCTGGGAGGTGTGGTATCTTCTCTAACAGGGTTTGTTGTTGTAGCTTCAGGAGGGAGAGAGGGTCTGTTTTCAGATGTAACAGTGGGGGGCTGGATCCATGTTTATTTGTCTTTCATTTACAGAGGTTGTTATCTGGCTTCAAAGTTTAGGTTTGAAGGAATCACCAGAGGCCCTTTTTGTCAATGATCACCATGATCCAATAAAGCACGACCAGTAGATACCGGTTAGTACCTCGGACTGATGGTGAAAGCCATGTTTCCACTACAGGAGTTCCGAGTAATTTTAGAGGAAAAGAGTTGGCTTGGCCCTCTCAGACATTTTGTCTCCATACAAAATCAGCCCTTTCAGGACTTTGCTATGACGTCCATAGACATTTATGACGTAAAATATATTATTCTGTCAAACTACACTAATTTAATCCATTCAGGGGATGGGAAGACCACATGTGTGCCATAAAAAGTGGCATTTAGTGATCAGAAATGCTGTTTTTCTGTGTTTTGTAGGAGACCACAAAGTGCTGTGAATCAGTGTTTTGAGTTGATCTCCATTGCAATTTTCAGTGTCAGGAGTTCAGAAACTGTCTTCTCGATCTGTCTTCTCCATCCCCAGTGAGTTGTGGTGGATAGCTGCTTATGCTGAGCCAGGATCGTCTGGAGGTTTCTTCCTCTTAAAAGGGAGTTTTCCTCTCCACTGTTGCTAAATGCTTACTTAGTATGAGGATTGCTGGAAAGTCACTGAGACACTAGTCAGTGACTTGATGCAATTTGCTGGGTTCCTTGTATAGGAAACTTTTTACGGATTGGCTTAATGAACTGACCTGAATTGGAATGTTTATTATGTGAAGTGCCTTGAGACGACTCTTGTCATGATTTGGCGCTATATAAATAAACTTGAATTAAAACTGCAATTTTAAAGGAATACAAATTTGGCTTGCTTCTAGCACATCCTAGTGTCCGTTGGTAAAACTGAAAGTGAAATTTATCTCCTCGCTGTGCGTTCATCTTTTTAACACCTTAAGTTTAATGCTGAAATGTCTCCCCAGCCTTTATAAGTTTCTACAGGAGCAGTTCATCACTAAATCTAACAAATCAGCTGCGTTGATCTAAAACAAGTGGGAAACGTGCTGGAAGGAGACTGCAGTGCTGGCATGTCAGCTCCACTTTACTAAGCCCAAGAGGGACTGGACCAGCACTCTGAAGTTGCAAATGCAATATTCTGACCACAGAGGGCGGTGGGGTTCTGAGTGATATTTCATTACCCTGTAAAGGGTCATTTTAGCACATACTGGCTCAAGAAGAGGATTTACAAACATGAAAATGTTGCATAATATGACTTGAAAGCAGCATCAATGTGTCACGAACTCCTCCAGCTGACTGCATTCCATTCATTCCTGCCACTAACGTGGCGACTGACGTCATCACGCCGACACTACTTAAGGAAGTGCCGGCGTTTCATTCATTGCTCAGTCATCGTTTCTCACCAGACTTTGTATCGAGTCTCCAGGCTTACCAGCCCTCTAAACCCTCAAACTACACCTTCAGGAGATAACCACGCCGGCTATCTCCATCTCTCCGCGTCTGGGCAACAGAACTCTCAGTCACGCTTCAGATCTGCCAACGAACCTGACAGGATGACTGAGCCCCAAGTTGACCCAGCGGAGTTCGCGCGTCTGCGTGCCGAAGTGGCTCAACAGCGCGCAATCTTGGATCAGCATGCGGCAGACATGAACCAGCTCCGTAACATAGCTGATCGCCAAGCCACCAAGATTGAGTCACTCACCGAGCTAGTACTCCAGCTGACCACCGCTCTGCAACGTCAGACCGCAGCTGTTCCTGACAGGATGGAACCACGCCTCAGCCTTCCAGAGAAGTGGGACGGAACCAGGGGATCCCCGGAGGGCATGTTGGCGACCCTGGCCATGACTTTCGAGTGCCAGCCGGCACGTTACCCCACATCCTGCTCTCGCGTAGCCCTGCTGACCTCACTGCTGACAGGTCGAGCCGGTGAATGGGCGGCGGCTCTTTACAATCAGAAATCTCCTGCCTGCAATGACTATGAGACTTTTGTAAAGGAGATGAAAAAGACTTTTGTGCACCCCAGCAGCGAGGTCTCGGACGAGACGCGGCTGCTTCAGCTTCGCCAGGGCTCCCAGACGGCGGCTCAGTACACCTCTCGCTTCCGGACGACAGCAGCTCGGTTGAGGTGGGATGACGCCGCCCTAAAGGCAGTTTACCTGGAGGGACTGTCACCGAGAATCCGGGAGAGCATGATCGGGCACGAGGTCCCAACCTCCCTGGACCTGGCAGTGGATCTGGCTCTCCAACTGGACCGCTGCATCCTGAACCGGCCAAGCACCATGTCAGCCCCCGTACACACCAGGACGTCACCCCGCCGGCCGGCTCACCAACTGACGGAGGAGCCGATGCAGCTGGGACATCTTCCCCCTGAGGAACGGGCACGGCGCTACCAGGAGGGAAGATGCGCTTACTGTGGGGATTTGGGTCACCACCGTGGCACGTGCCCAAAACGACCGGGAAAAGGTCCCTCCGGGTCGGAGTAGGAGCTGTCCCGCCCGGAGTCTCCACTTTTCCGGCTCCACACCGAACCACTCTCCCGGTCTCCCTCCACCTGGACCAAGGCCCGACCAGACTGGAGGCACTTTTAGACACTGGGGCTGCGGAGTGTTTTATCGACCACGGACTGGTTACTCGGCTCAATATACCCCTCACCGCCCTCGACCGACCCATTCCCGTGACCTCTGTGGACGGCCGGCCCATCATGCCGTACCCTCTCACCCACCGAACCCAGGGTCTCCACATGACTATTGACCAACACCGGGAGACCCTCCACTTCCTGGTCATCCAGGCTCCGGCTACGCCTCTCATCCTGGGTCATTCCTGGTTCTGCCGCCATGAGCCTCACATCTCCTGGTCCACCAGTAAAGTCCTGGCCTGGGGCACGGGTTGCCATAACCACCGGGACTCCCCTGCACCTCGGACTGGAGCAGCCCCTCCCACAGACGTAGACCTGACGCTCATCCCTCCTCAATACCACGACCTCGCTCAGGTCTTCGCTAAAGAACCCACTACCAGGTTACCTCCTCACCGACCCTACGACCTGGAGATCAGGCTCCAGCCCGGCACCACCCCCCCTCGGGGTCGCTTGTTCTCCCTCTCTCCGGCGGAGACCCGGGCTATGGACAATTATATAACTGATGCCCTGCAGAAGGGATTCATCCGTCCCTCAACTTCCCCCGGGGCCGCGGGGTTTTTCTTTGTTAAAAAGAAGGAGGGGGATCTCCGGCCCTGCATAGACTATCGAGGGTTAAATAAAATAACGATCCGGGACCGTCACCCTCTCCCTCTCATGGGCACCGCTCTGGACGCCATCACACAAGCCGCAGTGTTTACTAAACTGGATCTGCGCAGCGCCTATAACCTCATCCGTATTAAGGAAGGTGAGGAGTGGAAGACCGCTTTTATCATGCCCACTGGCCACTATGAATATTTGGTGATGCCTTTTGGACTCTGCAACAGCCCCGCCGTCTTCCAGCGGTTCATCACAGATGTGCTGAGAGACATGTTGGGTCGCTGGGTCTTTGTTTATCTAGATGACATCCTCATCTACTCCCGCACGGCCGAAGAGCACATCCGTCATGTTCGAGCTGTTCTGTCCCGCCTCCTGGACCATGGACTGTACTGCAAACTGGAGAAGTGTGCGTTTCACCAGGAGTCCACCTCCTTCCTGGGTTTTACCATCTCCTCCCAGGGCCTGAAGATGGACCCCCAGAAGGTTCAGGCCGTAGCTCAGTGGCCTCTACCCACGACCCTGAAGCAGCTGCAAAGCTTCCTGGGTTTTTCGAACTTTTACCGGAGGTTTATACGCAACTTCAGTTCCCTCGCAGCGCCACTGACCTCACTCACCAAAACCACCAATCAGCCTCGCCCTTTTCGCCTTACTCCAGAGGCTGTCAGTGCTTTCCATGAGCTGGTCGGACGTTTCACTAAGGAACCCATCCTCCTCCACCCGGACCAGACCCGGCCCTTCGTCGTGGAGGTGGACGCCTCAGATGTGGGAGCGGGGGCCGTTCTCTCGCAACGGGGTCCAGACTCTAAGCTCCACCCATGTGCCTACTTCTCCCGGAAGTTTTCCCCCACACAGCAGAACTACGGGGTCGGCGACAGAGAGCTGCTGGCAATAAAATGGGCTCTGGAGGAATGGAGGCAGTGGCTCCTGGGGACCACCGATCCCTTTCTGATCTGGACCGACCACCAGAATCTCATTCATTTACAGACTGCCCGCCAGCTCAACCCACGTCAGGCTCGGTGGGCCCTCTTTTTCGAGCCATACCACTTCCATATCGCCTACCGGCCCGGCTCCAAGAACCTCAAGGCGGACGCTCTCTCTCGGCGTTTCGCACCAGATGCCGCCCCCCCGGAGCCTCGGACCATTCTGCCGACTCAACGCTTCCTGGCCTCCCTCCAATGGCCGTTGGAGCAGTCCATACAGGCGGCACTTCCTGGCGATCCAGCGCCGCCGGAGACCCCACCGAACCGTCTCTACGTTCCCGCCTCCTGCCGGCAAGAGGCGCTCACGTGGGGGCATTGTTCGCGGCTCGCGGGACATCAAGGACAAGCCCGTACCCTCCAGTTCCTCCGTCGGGCTCTCTGGTGGCCGTCCATGAGGAAGGACGTCCGCGAGTTTACAGCTGCATGTGATGTGTGTGCTCGCTCCAAGTCCTCCAACCGACCCGGCGCTGGAGAGTTGCAGCCTCTCCCTGTGCCCAAACGGCCGTGGTCACACATCGGGCTGGACTTTGTCACGGGACTGCCGGTGGTCGACCACCTGGACACTATAATGACTATCACGGACCGTTTCTCCAAGGCCGTGCACTTAGTGGCCCTGGCCGGCCTCCCCACTGCCAAGAGAACGGCCGAACTGCTCCTGGAACAGGTGGTGCGGCTCCATGGTTTCCCTCAGGACGTGGTTTCCGACCGAGGACCCCAGTTCGCCTCACGCTTCTGGAAGGCGTTCTGTCGCCTGGTCGGTGCTTCCACCAGTCTGTCCTCTGGATACCACCCGCAGACAAACGGTCAGACAGAGAGAGCTAACCAGCAGCTTGGACGCTACCTGCGCTGCTTCGCTTCATCCCAGCCGACCACCTGGCCCCGCTTCCTCCTGTGGGCGGAGCTGTCACACAACCTCCAGACCTCCTCTGCCACGAGTCTGTCTCCCTTCGAGACCTGTTACGGTTATCAGCCTCCTCTGTTTGATCATCAGGTGCCCGAGGTGGAGGTCCCTGCTGCCCAGACGCTGGTCCGCCGCTGTCGGCTCGCCTGGATCCGGGCCCGTGCAGCCATCACCCGGGCCAACACGGAGTATGCCCGTCAGCATCGCCGCCGCCACCGGCCTGGCCCCGTCTTCCGGTCTGGCGACCAGGTGTGGCTCTCCTCCGCTAACCTGAGGATGCCGGCTGGCTCCCGGAAACTCACTCCTCGCTTCCTGGGTCCGTTCCCTGTCCTCAAGGTCATCAATCCAGTCACCTGCCGTCTACGCCTCCCGGCTACTCTCCGGATCCACCCGGTCTTTCACGTCTCCCAGCTTAAGCCGGTGATCTCCTCTCCTCTCCACCCTCCACCGGTCCGGGTGCCTCCGCCCCGCGGTGTTGAGGCGGATCGCACCTACACGGTCCGCAGGATACTGGACGCCCGCCGCCGGGGACGAGGTTGGCAGTACCTCGTGGACTGGGAGGGGTACGGGCCTGAGGAACGCTCTTGGGAGCCTACGAGCTCGTTTGTCGATCCTGCCCTGCTAACAGACTTCTGGGCCCGCCGTCCTGGGACTTCGGGTGCCGTCCCTAGAGGGGGGGGGGTCCTGTCACGAACTCCTCCAGCTGACTGCATTCCATTCATTCCTGCCACTAATGTGGCGACTGACGTCATCACGCCGACACTACTTAAGGAAGTGCCGGCGTTTCATTCATTGCTCAGTCATCGTTTCTCACCAGACTTTGTATCGAGTCTCCAGGCTTACCAGCCCTCTAAACCCTCAAACTACACCTTCAGGAGATAACCACGCCGGCTATCTCCATCTCTCCGCGTCTGGGCAACAGAACTCTCAGTCACGCTTCAGATCTGCCAACGAACCTGACACAATGCTGCATATTTTCTTTTCTTTCATTCTGCTTCACCAGCAGCTCTTCCAGTTCCATAAATGCTGGTTCTTTAGCATTACTCCCACCCAGCCACTCTACCAGGCCTTTTCCAAATGTCTGTGCAGGTAATTTGCATTGGTAACATTTTAATTTAAAACTAGCTTCATGACCTGATCAGTGAACTGCAGATTTAACTGAACTGTTGGAAAAAGAACAACAAAAAACCCAACTGTATTTACAGCATTGTAAGTTGCCAAAAATGGCATGGCTGAAGTTACATAATACAACAAAACAAACAGAACCAACAACAAAATGTGCCTTTAGAAACACACAGTACACATATTCCTGCTTTTTGCTTGAGGAGGCTTGTTAGAAATGTAAACAACTTGAACATAAAGGCTAATATAAAGTGCTTCCATTAGGAAAGATGTTTAAATATTTAGTCTCAGGGGCCCCAAAAGCTTAGGGGGAATTGGCATCAGGGGAGCGACAAAACACCACTGACCTTTAACCTCTTAGAGGGGCTCTTAAAACATAGACAGCACTTATGCATTTTAACAAAAAGATACATATATTTACGTGTTTATGTATCAAGATTGGATGAGATGATGGTGATGCTAAGGGATGAGGAAGCAGGAGGCAGTGTGGTCATCGGTGTGTGTTACGGCTAATAAGGTGGAGCTTAAGAGGTTTGAGGGGCTGTTGGTGGGTAACAGCAGGACAAATAGGGGGTTCTGTCTGCCAGCAGCTCTTTACTCCAGCTGAGTCAACAACAAGTCACAAGGTAACGAGTGTCAAAAGTCCCTTATGTCACACGCAACAGAGAATCTTTTATTGTTTATCACAAATTAAAGGAATTTCCACTCTGCAAAGCCAAACTAAAAGGATATACCTTTGGTCTATCCTGATTTTGGTCCATTTTTTGCCTGTTGAAAGGTGAGGGAAACTCGTTTAATCTATACATTTGCAGTGATTTTTAGTAGGAATGAATGCCTTGCAAACAGTACTCAGGGAAAAAAAAATCCCAGAAGCACCCGATCAGCACGGACAAGCGTGCTGCAGCAGAGAGTGGCACAACACGGCAGGATTTGGAGTCTTATTTCCAAATATTTGGACAGCTTGCCTCAGATTGGATAACAGCAACATGACTCTGACTTGCAACGTGGATGTTCCATCTCCACAAAACACAAGCCTGAAGGAGTTCTGCTGTGTGGTGGAGTTGCTAATATGGTTAGATTCAAATAGTTGGGACATTGTCTGCTGTGTCCCATAGATCTGTCAGGATTTTCAAATCCTAGAGTTTCACCGTCTATTTTCTATCGAAAGCTAATGAAGGAGATAGGTGTAGGAGACTGTTTTCATGTTCAGCCGGCACGAAAAACTCAAAGTGACCAATTATAATTAGAAATAATCATTATGAATGGTTTTTCAGAGTTCCACAACTAAGAATCAAGGAAGCTGGGAATCCAAGAACTCCTGTTCCATCATGCATTATTGACTTGAAACCAGCTCTCACCTTCTGACCAGAGAATTAACATGGATATCACATATCTACAGAAAAAAGAAAGAAAGAAAGAAAGAAAGAAAGAGAGAGAGTAAGAAAGAAAGAAATAAAGAAAGAGAGAGAGAGAGAGTAAGAAAGAAAGAGAGAGAGAGTAAGAAAGAAAGAGAGAGAGTAAGAAAGAAAGAAAGAAAGAAAGAAAGAGAGAGAGAGTAAGTAAGAAAGAAAGAAAGAAAGAAAGAGTAAGAAAGAAAGAAAGAAAGAGAGAGAGTAAGAAAGAAAGAAAGAAAGAAAGAGAGAGAGAGAGAGAGAGAGAGAGAGAGTAAGAAGGAAAGAGAGAGAGTAAGAAAGAAAGAAAGAAAGAGAGAGAGAGTAAGTAAGAAAGAAAGAAAGAAAGAAAGAAAGAAAGAGAGAGAGTAAGAAAGAAAGAAAGAAAGAGAGAGAGAGAGAGTAAGAAAGAAAGAGAGAGAGAGTAAGAAAGAAAGAAAGAAAGAAAGAGAGAGAGAGAGTAAGAAAGAAAGAGAGAGAGTAAGAAAGAAAGAAAAAGAAAGAAAGAAAGAGAGAGAGTAAGAAAGAAAGAAAGAAAGAAACCAATATTTTATATGACGCCTCTCAAGATAAAAATCATGAGGCGCTTCACAAAAAAAAAACATTTGAAAAATAAAAATTATTTTAAAAAATGATTTAAAATGTTTAAAATGAGAGAAAACATTGTGAGTAAAAATTGTAAGGAAAGGGAGAGAGAAAGAAAATGGGAAAGAGGGAAATCAGTGGATCCCGGGAAAGGTGGAACATGTGAGGAGAGGGTGGGCGCGAAGCCAGCCTTAACAAGTGAGTTTTCAGCTTTGAAGGAGACCCCCGAGTCCACTAATCTCAGGCCCAGGGGGAATATATTACTATATGCTGGTTGCAGGGATTTAACTTGCAGCGCACTTAAACCAAAATCAGTCTGTTGAGGAAAAATAAACCTGCAGTTTGCCATGTGGACTTTTGTTTGACTGTCTGCAGGCAGTAACTTACACACAGCTGTATGTACTTCCATCTGGAAAAACATTCCTACATGTGGCAGGAAAACCACAAGTTTCAGAGAAACGATATGAACTGATACTAAAAATCTGCTCTAAATGATTAAATGTCTTTATTAATTATTAATTAATGATTATTAATGTCGCCTGCACATGCTGATATTTGGAAAAGCTGTAGCGTTAAACGTTTTTACTACGGCTAATCATAACGGTGAAACAGGAAAATTCCTTTATCATCTATGTTATGCGTCTTTTATTATACATTTTCATCACAGTTTATGATTTCCCAGTGAAATAAATAGTTTGTAAACTGCAGATTATTTCAGACTAATCTCCATTTTATTTAGTTTTTCTGCTTAAATCAGAATCAATATTTTGCCTCAGAAGCTCCGTTTAGAAGAAGGTTTCTTAAAGGACATTAATAGAAGAACAGCTGTTTTTTTCTCCTGAGGAACGAAGGTTTAGATGAAAACACGCGTGCCAAGTGAAATGAGAACAGTAGAGCACTAGAATAAGGAAGGATGCATTAGATCACTAAGAACAAGCAAAGTGAAATAATCATCTGTGATTTGTTTCTCTAATGAAACACGGTTTCATAATAAATGTTTTCCAACCAAACAACAGTGTGCTGTGAAGTTAAATCAGCAGTTTTTTTTTACTGGTAATTATCTGTCAAACACATTTCAATGAAAGCATGAGAGCTGACAGGCAGGTGAGACCTCACACAGCTGTTGATGAATTACAACTGCGAGTAAAACAGATCAAGCAGAAATAATAAATACAGATTTATTTTCTCTGGAAACAAAACTTTTTAAAAATAGTTTCATCTGGTTTTCTGTGCGCTTGTTTGATTAGTGTCCCGTTTCAAACTGAGATGTAAACTGAAACTGTGTCATTCAAAAGGTGAAAATGGGAGGTATACATGAGTCTTTATAGGCTGCATTGCATAAAATAGTTTCTATTGATGCTGTCAATAACTGATTGAAAAAATAAAATTAAGTGCCCCCCCCACCCCCCCACCCCCAACTTTCTCTACTTTGTTTCCATTTGTTTGCCTTTTGAAAAAGATAAACTGAAGCAACAGAGCCAAGTCACCATCAGTCTGTAATTTTGTAGCCTCCTTTAGCGCTCTCAAACTAGTGTACCGTATTTTCCGGACTATAAGTCGCTACTTTTTTCCCACGCTGTGAACCATGCGGCTTATAATGAGGTGCGGCTTTACTGAAGATTTTCCTTCACCCGCCAGGGGGAGCTTTATCAGAAAGTGAAACTGGTGGAAGTCAAAAGTGGAAATCGAAGAAAGTGCTCATTTTAATTTAACACGTGTAAGCAGCCGGCACCACGAAGAATTTTTTTCAAATCCGTACCCCCTCTTCATGGTAACTAGAAGTTCATATGATGCCGCATTTAAGTTGAAGGCCATCGATCTGGCAGTAAAGGAGGGAAACAGTGCTGCCACATGTAAGCGTGGCATGAATGAATCCATGGTTCGACGCTGGAGACGGCAGCGGGAAGAACTCGTTCAAGCCAGCTTCACCCGGGGATGATGACAGCAACACGGACAGCGACACTGACATCGCCACAGAAAAGGTATGTGACGAAGCTCTTCTGAGGCTGTTCAACTCCGACACTGAAGAAGAGGACTTTAATGGCTTTAGTGCGCAAGAGGAAGATGAGAGCGAATGACTTCTTCTGGTAGGCAAGTGTTTTATTTACTATCCAGGCATGTTTTGTGTGCAGTTTTTATTTTCTAATCATCCAGGGCTTGTTAATGCTGTGTCAGCGCTGTTCTTTTCTTCTAAACATGCAAATTACTGGTAATAACGTGTCAGTGCTGTTTTTACTTTATAACCATCCAGAAATATGAATGCTGTCAGTGCCGTTTTCTTTTCTAAACCTGCAGGCACATTCACCCGTGTATAAAATTCATTTTGTTGATTTAAAACAACAACGAAAAGCTCCGTGTAGCGTCTTTCTGTCTAATTATCTTATGTTATGGCCATACATGCGCTGTGCGCCGGGGACCTGCATGTGGCTGCTGCGCCGCAGCTTGTATTTCAGTGCAGCGTGTGTGTGTAGAAAACCTTTTTTTTTTTTGTTGGTGCGGCTTATATTGAGGTGTGCTCTATAGTCCGGAAATTACGGTAAACCACACTGATTTGGTTTTAGCTCTTTGCTTTGCCACCAAAGACATAACTCTCTTACTCTTACTTCCTGGCTCCGCCATGATGCCAAAAAAAAGCTAACTTTATTTTCTTCTTCTTGGGCTTTTTTTGACAATTGGCAAACTAAAAATGCTAACAGCTACCATTACAGCCAATAGCAGTAAAGCAGGTAAAGGGTGCCCACTCTACAAAATTATCAAGCGCAGATACTGGTCAGCAGAGAGCTGCAGACTGGTGGCAAATATGAAAATGGAGATCAATGTTAAAAAAAAAAACATCTAGTGTTGCTCTAAATTATTTGTGTTCTAAATCTTTTAAAATCACAGTCATTAAAAAACAATCAATACTGTGACTATAGCGTGCAAAATTATGATTCAAACCAACAGCAACGTAGAATTTGAGCATTCTGACATCAGGCAGGTGGGAGTCGTTTTCTGTGCTTGACTCTCGGTTTATTCTGAGCTTAATGAGCTTGTTCCTCTTCGTTTCCTTCCTTGAACTTTCCCTTTCAGCTGTGATACCAAGAGAACATTTAAATAGCATTAGATCATTCATTTGAAATGAAAACAGCTGACCTTGCTGAATATGTTTGCCTGGAACATTTCCCTTATTTTTCTGTCCTCAAGATTGCAATTTTTAGTCTACATTTGCTAAAAAACAGCAACAGCAGTTATCGAACATTATGTGGCATGTTTGCAGGAGCCTTTTAAATGAACAGAAATCATACATGAAACCCATGTAAACTCTGAACATGTGTCCAGCTGTTAAGCACAGACCAGCAGCTTCTTCCCAGAATGACTTTGTTTATATGAGAAGATGTGTTACATCCCAGTTTTCCTACTTTGCCTCACACCATGAATCACTGTTTTTGCTAGGAGTTCCCCCTGCACATATCTATGATGAGAAGACTCTGGGTCATCACAAATATGCGGCCAGATAACAAGATCCCCATTAACCAGGATCACCATCTCTCCCCCTCAGAATGTTACACAGTGGGAAAAACTTGTCCCGGACAGTGAATAAATGTCCTGAAACAGGAAAAAAATTAGATTATGTACTGAAAAGTCACAATTAAATATGATTCCAAACATAGACTTAGTAAATGGGTATAGTAAATGGGTTCTGGAGTCAGAAGGTCAAACAAGAGAAAGTTCAGTCCTCGAAGAACTTTCAGTAAAGAACCTCAACATGACAACAAACACAACAAAAAACTACAAAAATCAGTCTCAGCAGAGGGCAAACGATAATGATTTATTCTAGAACAATAAAAGAAGCTGACCTGGGACTTTTCTTACAATGAAACGGGAAACGACCTCATCAAGCTTATGTCAACACAAGGAGCAATCAATTTAGAGGACAATCTGGTCTTTTGTCAGTTCTACCCACAACGGGTACACAGAGACAGTCAAAATCTGACTCAATGTGGCTTTTTTCACAAATTGTGTGGTTCTTCAGCCATTAACCTCATAAAATGCTTGCAGTCCTTTTTTGTGCACAGTCATGAACTGAAACAAAACACAGCTCCTGTTTTCACCACAAATTTAGAATGTAAAACATCTTAAGCAAGACAAGAAAGACATTTTTGAATGCACAAAGTGCAACGTAAATGCAATAACCTTTACAGATCATTTAACTTAAAGCAGGCACGTGCAGAGGGGGGTGCGGAGGGTGCTTGAGACCCTGCCCCTTTTGTCCGAAGTGCCCAAAGTGCCCTTTTTCCGGTCATTCGTCAGATTTTACGTACAAAACTGTTATACTGTGATACAAATCGGGCACTAGGACCATGCGGAGGCAGCCGCCTCAAGCTGAAGGCTATTTTCCCTTAGACCCGCCTACAAGCTCACTGATTGGCTCTGCCGCATCATACTAACGTGTGATTGGTTGTCCTTGCTGTCGATCTACCTTGTAGCCATGGAGACGACAGACCGGTGTTTTCCCTGCGGACAGGAGTCTGCGTTCATCTACCTGTAAGTTTTTTTTCTGCCTGCTTCACGTCAGCTGGACAGATTTTAATATCAGAGCTTTTGTTTACGTGTGTTTGAGTCCGTGGTTAGTGTGTGTGGAGCAGAGTCAGGTAGCTGCATGTCTGGGACAGAAAATGAGACATGAGAGAGACTTCTCCTGAAGTGTTGAAGAAACTCACAAAGAATCACGGATGTGTCTCACTCTAGATTCTCCGGGTCATAACTTCTGAATTACTAATCGAATAAAAATACTTGAAACGGTTTCTAAAAGTACATAAAACGAGCTTTCCAACGAGGTATTACATGATGTAATTCATGTTACTCCAAAAATAGCTATTAGAAGGAAACTAGCTTTGCAGCGTCACAGAAAGAAACGGAGCGAACCGCGACGGGAGAGCAGAGAACCGAAAGGAGGAGATGATCTGATCATCTTCATCAGCAGCTTTTATAAAGCTATGGAAACGTCACAAATAAAATCCACCTGGTTGGTCAGGTGTCCCAGAAGGCTGTTTCTGTAGATGGTGACATGAGGAGGGACGGATTAAAGTCACACTGGTTTTTATTTGAACACTCAACTGTTTACTAAATGATTCAGCTTCATTCCAGCATTATTTATACTTACAATAAATATTTATTTAGCTGAAAATATAATGTTATCAGTGCAGAATTTTATTAGTTTACCTTTTGTAATGAAATGTTTAGATTTAACCTTTTATCTGCTTATTGATCTTCATAATGCTGGTAGAAATGTAGCTATAGCTGTGAAGTAGCCCATGAGTGTTATTTTATGATACCTAGTATTTATTTTACTGTATTCCGTTCTCTGGACCAGAGCGTAGACCTGTGGTCACAGACAGGCTGCAGTCATTAAACTGGTTAACATGAGGTCAGGGGTCACACTGTTTTCTGAGTGTTTGCAACACAGTTCTGAGTTTAAATACCGGTAGGTCTTTTGACATAGTTTGCTCGTCATTTTGAAGTTCCTGTTTAGTAATAAATGTAAAGAAAATTCAAATCTGTTTTTTTTTATTTAAGCTGCAGTTTTACAGACTTTAATAAACATAAACACAAATACAAACCAGACACTGAAAGCTGAGGTTGTTCTGAAAAAAGGAGCTGAGTTACAAACATTTTACACTTTTATTACAATTTTAAATCTATAAAACAAAAAAAAAACAGTTATATTTATGGTCATAAGAGGGTTAAACGTGATAAATGTTCCACCTCCCACAAAGAGATGGTAAAAGTGAATGTGAGCATAATTATATACATTTTATTACTTTATTATGTATTTTTTATTATTGACTATTACTCCAAAGAGTTCAGATGAAGGCAACTGGACTTCTTTGGTTTCTTTAAAACATTTCACTTCTCCTCTGAGGAGCTTTGTCATTTCTAACTGGAATATGGGAGAGTCAAACTCATAAGCTGTATCGGTCTGTTGTTATTTAAAGAGCAGAAACTACTCTGAGTACCCCGCCTCTCCATCTCCTGATGAGTCATTAGCCTCTATTGATGGTGAGTCATCGTGTTGATTAGATGCAGGAAGGTGTGACCTAGACTGAAACTGAATGAGATTCAAAAAAAGTTCTAATCTTTTAAACAACGCTGTTGGTCCTGTTGGTCCTCTTGGTCCTTGTTCTGGTTTTCTAAAACTCGGTGTTAAAAACCTCGGTGTGTTTTTAGACGGTTCTTTTAATCTTTACAGACAGGTGAGTGCAGTGGTCCAATAAGGTTTTTATCATTTAAGGCAGATAGCAAAGGTGAAGCCATACCTTCCTGCTAATGTCCTCGAACATGTCATCAACCTGTTCGTGTCTTGCCGATTGGACTACTGCAACTCCCTGTATTCTGGCCTGGACCAGTCCTCCCTACACCGACTTCAGCTGGTCCAAAATGCAGCAGCTCGATTGCTGACTGGAACCAGCAAGTGGGATCACATAACCCCGGTTCTGACCTCTCTCCATTGGCTTCCTGTCTCTTACAGCACATATGTCAGAGTCAAGGCCCGCGGGCCGGATGCGGAGGTAGTTGGGTGTCTGCAGCTCCGCTGTCTCGGGCAAACTACACTCCTCTCACTCAGCGCCGAGTTCACTCAGCTGTTTTCTGACGTTGAAGCCCAGAAACTGAGATTCTAGCCGCTCAGTAATGTGTTCACGACTTAAAGAGAAAGTTTTCAAACTAACTTCCAGACAGAGCTGATATAACTCCAGCGAGCAGCGACACGCTCAAACCAGCACGGCTCTGTGTCTGCTGTCGTGTTTCCTCCCCGACACACAACAACGCGGTCAAGCTGCTCAGACATGTTCATCAGCACAAACCTATAAGGTGAGCACCTGTTGTCATCTAATGTTGTCATTATTATGATGAAGATGAACAAAACAACAGGAGTCTCCTCCTCAGCTCAGATCAACCCCATGATGCAGGTATCTGGCTGGAACAGGTGAGCATCACAGTAAACCAGTGGAGCAAACTGAGCTTTAAATATGTTGGTCTTATGCTCTTTTTCTGCTCCAAAACATGAAAGTTAACAGGTGAGATGTTGCATTTTCATTTAAGATAAAATGATATTTTTATTTTGTTGTTGGCCCGTGAGAAAAGATTTAACCTACAGTAAACAGGAAGTGGAAAGGCTGCAGATAGATGAATAGAAAATCCCTTTATTGTTCCTCAGTGGGGAAAGCTAGACGTCACAGCAGCGATGACACGTATTACAGGAGAAAAAAGGAGAATAAAAAATAAGAAAAATGAATAAACAAGAAAACATAAATCCTGAATAGATTTATAAAATGCTGATTATACCACAAGTAATGAATACCACTGATGTGTTTTATTTGTAACTGACTTACTCGTGTGTCATTTGGTTATTCCACATTCAGTGTTAATGCAGAAATATGTTTGTTTCCAAATTTAAAGGTTCAAAATTGCATATATGTTGATAAAGAAAACATGCAAATTTGCCGTCACTTTTTCAAAAAATATTAAGTTTGGCCCTCGACTCCGTCCCAGAGTTTCATTTCGGCCCCTTGTGAGTTTGAGTTTGACACCCCTGTCTTACAGGATCCGTTCCAAAATTTTACTTTTTGTTTTTAAATCCCTTCATGGCCTGGCCCCAGTTTACATCTCTGAGCTGCTGTCCGCTTACGTCCCTGCCAGAACCATGAGGTCCAGCTCTCAAGCTCTTTTAACAGTTCCAAAAACCCGCCAAAAGACTCGCGGCGACAGAGCGTTCTCTGTGGTTGGGCCCAAATTGTGGAACAAGCTACCTCTCAACATCAGGACCACACAGAGTCTAGAGCATTTTAAATCCCTTCTTAAGATGCAATTTTTTTGATTTGGCTTTTAATGCAGGCTGACATGAGCATCTTAATAGTTTTTAACAGTTTTATCATAGATTGTGACTGTTGTGTGCTCATCTTATTTTAGGTTTTTATTGTTGTTTTGTTGTATCTTGTACAGCGCTTTGGTGTAGCTTTGCTGCTGTAAATGCGCTCTGTAAGTAAAATTGACCCTGACCAAAGCTGCATTATTGGTTCTGGAAAGGTGAAATCTAAGCCCCGCCCCTATTTAAAGTGGGGTTTTCACGTTTTTACATAGATAGCTTCTTTTACTCCTCTCTCAAATCATCTATCTTCTCTTTCCAGAATGTGGACTTTGTCATCTTCAAAGGTGTGTCCCTTGTCCTTCAGGTGAAGGTGGACTGCTGAGTTTTGACCTGAAGAGGTGGCTCTCCTGTGTTGTGTTATGTTCTTGTGTACTTGTTGTTTAGTTTCTCTAAGGTAAACATCTGGACAGTGCTCCTACACTGGACTGCATAAACGACCCCACTGAGCTTCTGTTTGGGTGTTTTGTCTTCTGGATGGACCAGGTTCTGTCTGAGGGTGTTGTTGGGTTAAAGTTTACCGGGATGTTGTGTTTAGAGAAGATTCTTCTAAGTTTCTCTGCGACTCCTGCCACGTATGGGATGATGGTGCCTTTGTGTAAAGGGTGTTGTTGTTAGGTTGGTAGCAGAGCTCTCATGTTTAGTGTTGAGTTCAGTGAGATCATGGAATGGGATCAAGAATTTTCTACTGACAGGAAAAAGATCTCAGCTAACATAGCTGTAGATCACACTGGATAAGTCTCTGTGGTTGCATTTATTTTACATTTATTTTACTACCTCTTACTAGAGCTGTCTTTAGTAAGCACAACATATCTTTGGTTGTACACCTGTGCAATAGCAATAAAGTATCTTGATTTCTGTTAAATGTACTTCCTGAATGAGTGACCTTTTCAGGCTAAAATAACAAAATGACAAATACAGACAGAAGGACGACTTCTTTCTTCTTTTATAATGCGTTGCATCACCACCTGGTATCAGAACAGGACTCAGTATTGGAAGATAATCAAAAATCAAACAACTTGGACTCGGATCAGGGGCAAAAATGTGGTTGTAACATCTCTAGATATAAGTCAGCTTTAAAAACTAAAACTATTATTTATGAACTAACATTAACACTAATGACACTAATTTATATATTTTTATTATGTTGTTTGAACCCAAGGGTCCCATTATCTGAATTTTCCAACTTATTGGATTGCTCTATAAGTGCCCCTTTTTTTACTTTGAGCACCCGCCCCGTCAAAGATCTCTGCACGGCCCTGACTTAAAGGCATACTGTGCAACATTTTCATATTTTTAAATCATTTTCTTGAGCCAGTATGTGCTAAAATGACCCTTAATGAAATGCCATTCGGACCCCACTGACCACTGTGGCCAGAAAATCGCACTTGCAACTTCAGAGTTGCTGGTCCGGTCCCTGTCGGACTTACCCCTACTTCATCCTGGAAGCATCAGCGGCAGGGAATGGCACTGCATTAATAGTAACTTAAACCTTTTCTGTGTTTTAAAAAGAACTAAACGATGGAATTAGAATTTCAACACAGCAAGAACACACCAAAGATTTTTAGTGGAATGTATTTGGATGTGAATTTGCTCCCCACCTCACCAACTAACAGCCTCTTGGTAAAGGAAGCCAACAGAGCGGAGTGACAACAGTCAGGAAGGAAGAAGAGTTGTGGGTAAGGAAAGGAAAGGGAAGCGGTTGGCAGATGCATAAAGTTGGATTTTCCACAGTTGGATCCCTTGTTTGTATTAAAGTCTCCACTGGTGGTACAGACTATGTGCTGGAGGACACAGGATGCACAAAAACAATGAAAGGGAGAACAGACCTTCGTTTTATGTTTCTGTATCAGCTAATTCCGTTTTTTCTTCTTTTCGGTGGTGTCTTGTTGTTACACACTGACCTGTTCGCCCTGACACGACTCTTCTGTCGGCTTGTCCGATCAGCAAGGGTTACAGGCTTGCCACTTTATCGACTATTCCAGAGTCTGACTTTCACTTTCCCACCAGTGCTCCTCATTTATCCAGATGAGTCTCTGGTGTATTTATATAAATCTGCTCCAGGAGAGCCCAGGACTCTCCTGGCAAGGCATGTGCAGTTGCATCAAACTCTCCAACAAGGGGTCACATGATGGTCACAACCTCAAATCCTCTTGAGCTTTGCACAGTAGATTTTCTGCTTGTCCAGCTAATTTAATGTACTTTTTTTTCACAAAGATGGGACATGTGGTACATTTGTAATCACAGCCTGATGTTCAGTAGATTTGCCAAGTCTCTGCTGAAAGCTTAGAAACCAGAACGTGCTGGAAGGGAAAGTTCTTCGTAAGACGCCGACAGAGAATATTCATTACAACCCCACATATGTCACCACTGGCCTTGGGTTTGACTTCTTTTAAAAAGGATTGGCATATATTCCTCTCATGCATCATGCTATTTTACAAGGTTAGTCGTGGACTCCCACACATGATATCTGGATGCAGCTGGGAATGCGTCTTTAAAAAATGGTCTTGGAAGATCTCAGCATGTTTGATTTGATCCATTACTGAAATTAGATAATCCCATACAAGGATTTTGTTACTTTGGTCATCTCCCTATGTTAGATTATCTTAAAGCCATGCTATAAAAGGAAGTTATGTGCTTCTAAATAAATCTGCACATGTCTGAAAACATGGCGGAAGTGGAATAGGCAGTTATATTTCTTTGCGTCTCAGTCTGAAGCCAGGGACTCGATGTGCACGGCTCAGTGTGGGGTGTGTTTCCAATCACGCTGAGTGAGAAGAGGGGCTGAATTAGTGGGGATAAATGGTAAGTATGGCAAGAGGGAAAGGACACAAAAGTGATTGGCTAACAAAGGTTTTGGATAATTTATGACTCCCAGACAGGGAATCGGTTTTAACACATTAGCCAAGAGAGCCTTTTCTCCAGACCGTGCTGCCCTATCCTGGAGTAAGTCAGCCCCTCCAGAGTCTGTCACACTGAGAGCTGCTCCGATCGTCCCAACAACACGCCATTCTCATGTTGTAAATCAGCTGGACAACAGGGGGAGAGACAGACGGACATGGTGACATGGACAAAGGGCTCCCTTGAGGCTGAATTCTTCAGAGACTCAGATCTCTCAGATTTTTTGGCTCTTTTGGACAAATACTGACCATGCCTCAAGACCATCTCATAAATATAACTCAAATACTACATCAGATAAGAAGATTGTGATATGCTTAATGCCAACCATTAAAGCTGTTCCTGAAAAGTTTCAGTATGGTACAAAAAAGAGCACACAGCTATGGCTGTGGTTCTGTGTGGCTTGCAACATGTGTCCTTACACAACGTGCTGCTGGTTTTGGCAGCCGAGGAGATCCATCATTAGAAGTTTTAAAATCAAAGTGTTTTCCCACTTTAACTAGATTCATATGCTAGAAAATGAAGGCCCCCTGCCTTGTGTTTCTGTTCCGTCATGCACAACACATTTTAAATGAATGACAGCTCCGTAAAAGGCACAAAAGTCACTAAACAGACGTGCAGTTGGGATATGTGGAGAATGCAGGCTGTCTTCTTGTTTTAAATACTGCTTGGATTGCAGCTTATGCTGCACTGAAGCATGGCTGCGTGTTAAAAAATATTGTGCATGAGCACTCTGCAAGATGGGGGCTGAATTAGCAGTTTTGAAGTTTTAGATGTGAAAAACGAGTAAAGTCAATGAACAGAAGAACATTTGTGTTGCATCTCAGGATTTAGATACTGAGGGTAATAATGTGGATTTTGAACTTCTTTTCTTTTTCTTACTCTGGAGCATTGCTGAGTGTTTTTCTCTTTTGTCCCGTCAAGCACCTTTCACTGTAATGTTGACTCATGTCAGCTCACTTATGACAAATAAAGTGAACTCTAACTTGTGTGTTTTTGTGCTTCAGTACACAGTGAGCTGGTGGTATGTGTCCTCAAGGATGCTGAGAGATGTTTCCCTGCAGTTTTGTGAGTACAGAGTGACCATGAATCAAATCTGAGCCAAACATCCCCAGGAGCATTTGGGAACTTTTCAAGCACCCTTTGTATTTTTTTTTCAACAGTTTTTCAACACCGCTCAGTGGTCCCGTACATGAAAATGATTTCAATCAGCTCTCAGTCCGACTGGATGAGCAGCCAACAGCTGTACAGAGATTTTTCTGGATACTGGAAGAATTAATGCAAATTATAAATAATAAAATTGCTACTTTTTTATTATTTAGGCATGACAGTTTCCTAACGTGTATGTTAGCTTTTATTTGCACATTCAGGATTCAGTTTACCTGTTAATGACTTTCTCAAAGAATCCTTTGTAACATTTTACAATAAGGGTCCCTTTACTAACGCTACTTAGTGCATTAGTAAGCATTAATATACTGTTAAATTAAGTATTAACAACCTTAATAAGCACCCGCCCCCACTCTTTGTCCTAGCCTTAAGGACACTTAATAGTTAACAATAACAGGAATGTTAATAAAGGCACCCTTGTTGTAAAGTGGTACTGAATCCTCTGTTTTTGTCTAATAATGTAATTATTATTATTATTATTATTATTATTATTATTATTATTATTATTATTATTATTATTATTATAACAATACTCTTCATCGTAATAATGGAAGTGATAGTAGTAGTAGTAGTAGTAGTAGTAGTAGTAGTAGTAGTGTTAACAGCAGCCACTGTCAAGAAATATTTTAATGTTTCCTGCCAGTGAGTGTGAATGTGTGTGTGTATGAATGATTGGTGCATTGTAAAGCATCTTGGGGGGTTCTAGGACTCTAAATAAAGGTCATTTACCAGTTAAAGTCAACAAATGCACATAAATAATTTTAAGCTAAGTTTGTTTGTAAAGTCCATCCATCCATCCGTTTTCTGCTGCTTATCCGGGGTCGGGTCGAAGGGACAGCAGCCTAAGCAGGGAGGCCCAGACTTCCCTCTCCCCAGCCACTTGGGCTAAGGCATTCTGTGGCCAGCCATGAGACATAGGCTTTTCAGCGTGTCCTGGGTCTTCCTTTAGGTCTTCTCCCAACTGGGCTTGCCCGTGAAACCTCACCAGGGAGGCTTCCAGGAGGAATCCTAACTAGATGCCAGAGCCACCTTGTTACGGATGCCAGCCTGACCAGTGGAGAGAAGCAACCAAATTCACCCAACTGTAGTGAATCAGCCTGACACCGCTCCTCCTCCTCCTCTCTCCCGGGCTGCTGAGGAGCACAGCTGAGAGGAATCAACCTAATGAGCAAACACCTGCATAAAAGGGCTGTGCCTTCAGCAGTCTGGGAGTCAGCAGTGCAGGGGTTCTGCTGTCCTCCTGGTTTTGTGTAGTTTTAACCCCTGTTCGTTTGGATTTGTTTGAGTTTTGAACTTTGGTTGTTTTTAACTCTTAATGAGATACTGAGGATGATCCAGTGGGATCTTTTGTGTGTTCGGTTTTTAAAAGGTTAACTTTATTTGTGGCAATTTTCCTGACCTCAGTTTTAACACCTTTTGTTGTGGTAAAGCTTTTAAGATAAGTTTTTACCAGGTGTTTTTTAGTCAGTGGATTGTTTTGAACTTTTATCAACTTCAGGATTTTAAAACACCTTCGTTGTGGTAAAACTTTTAATATAAGTTTTTACCAGGTGTTTTATTGTAATGTTAACCTTTTAGAGAAATCAGTTTGCTTGTGTTTTTAATACCTTTTGTACAGATAAACCCATTTTAAACTCTGCTGCCAGTTCTTATGTTCTCCCCATCCTTCACACTTTTAGCATCTCATGTCTGGGACGTAACACACCTCAACTGGCTCCTCTCAATGTTAGTAAAATATCCAATGAAAAATTAGGTTTTATATACCTGCAAATTTTTGCAGCTGTTGACAACTTGCTTACTTTTTACTCATAAATCATATAAACTATTATGTAAAATGATTTGCATATAATATTAAAATTTAATTAATATTTAAATTGGAAATTTCATTTTAACCCTTCCACTGTCCTAATTCGCTTGAGGTCCGTGTGGCAGGGGTGAGGTGGTGCTCACTCCTCACCCCTGCCACATGGACCCAAGGGATAAACCATCAACCCTGCTCAATGGTCAACTTTCCTCGTGGGGTCACACCCATTAGGACAGTGGGAGGGTTAAGCACATGTAATCTCATCCTGGCATAAAAAACACATTTTATATTTTTGCATAATTCATTGTCAGACATTAATATAAAAGGAGCGTTGTACAGATCTGTTTAGTTCACCCACATCAATCACATATAAAACTGATAAATTCTTGTTAGACAAGCCTAATAGATTCATGTCCCTGGGAAACTCTCAGCCCGCATGACAAATAATTAAACCCATTTGAGGTTCAATCTCAGTCACATAATTAAAGTGTAAAATTGTCTGGAAGTGTTGAGCTGTTTCCTGTTCCCAGAACAAGACTGTGCCTCAGTGTGGTGACAGGAAGGGAGAGTTTTGAACTTGAAACTTGACCTGACTTTTATCACCCAGCTCAGATCCACTCAGCACATCGTCTTACCCTAAATCGGCTCAGACACACCAGATTTTAAATAAAAACATCACTCCCCTGCAGCATTATGTGTCCCCTGGTGAACCACATTGTGATTTCTGCAGTGCATCATCACCATCACTGATTATTTGTTCTTGTTTTGTATGAGATGAGTTTACGGATGCCTCCTCCAGTCACAACGTTTAGAGCTCAGCAAGTTCAAAACAATAAAACACGTGCTTTCGATTGGACTGAGAGAAGAAACACACAACAACCGATAGAGCTGTTCAGATCATCTCTAGACGCATCGCACGTGGGTGCAAAAGCTTCAAACCTATGTAGCGCTGCAGGGTTGCAATGCAGAAAACACGGGGAATCTGGCTTTGATAGAACGTGTTGAAAGATTCAGAAATCTACTGAAAAGACCAAGAAAACTGAGCACTATACATTTGGAAGCATCTTAGCTGAACAGTGAGTGAATTTTATTAGCTTTAAACACTGTTGTAAGTTTTAATGTTTGTGTGTGTTAGCAGCAAACGACCCCAGGTTATTGTGTAAATAAATATATCAGACAGTTTATTGACAGAGGTTTGGGCGATGGGGATGAACAAATAAACAGCATCAGGGAAGTAATTGTACTGAGGGACTTTACAGTAACTAGTTAAAGGGAACATATCATGCAAAATTTATCTTTTGCATCCTTTTCTGTCATCTGTCCCAGATTGGTTTTAGGAATGATTTGCCTAAAAATAACCGTTTCAAAAAGTCCCAATTTGTGACATCACAAACAGGGAAATTAGCATAAAACCACCTCTCACTTTTCCAGGCTGGAGGAGCAGTGGCTCTCCGAGCACCTCAGAGATATCGGAGCTTCTCAGCTTATAGCAGCGTGAGTGGGTGTGGCCAGCTCCAGCTGGTTTTCTGAAGCTGGTAACATGCTGCATCTTGTTCACGTACTTGCTGCTGCACTGCATGCAGTACTGAAGAAACTGCAGTAAAAGGCACAGCACAGAACTCAGGCTGGATAGAGTGCCACAATTTCAGAGTACAAACAAAACAAATATAGCGATGATAGAAGAGATAAGCAGCTGCTTTTTTTGAGATCATGACGGAAAAAAGATGGCAGCGATATCGTATATAGTTTGTAAGACCACTAAATCAGACACGACGTGACAATTGCAAATGTGTCTTTCTTGTTTTGCCAATTCGCGCTACTGGTTAGTTGCATATTTTAGCTTGGAAACATGTCATGTTAAAGAGATACTAAGCAGTTTCGGCTTGCTTTTATCCCCCCATAGTGTCCGTTTAGTAAAACCAAAAGTGAAACTTATCTCCTCGCTGTGTTTGTCGTTTTAACACCTTAATCAAACTCTTGAAATGTCTCCTCGGCCTTCATTAGTGTCTACAGGAGTGATTCATCACTAAATGAAACAAATCAGCTGTGTTCATGATCTAAACCATGCAGGAAACGTGCTCAAAGCAGACTGCAGTGCCAGACATGTCAGCTCCACTTTGCAAAGTCCAACAGGGACTGGACCGGCACTCTGAAGTTGCAAGTGTGGTATTCGGACCACAGATGGCGGTGCGGGTCTGAGTTTAATTAACCCTGCAAAGGGTAATTTTAGCACATATTAGCTGAAGAAAATTATTTAAAAATATCAAAAAGTCGCATAATAAGCCCTTAATCTCAGAGGACACACACAAATAAACACAAGTTAAACAAGGCAACTATGAGTGTCACGGTGAGAGCAGGAGGTTAGGACCCAAGATGCAGAATCCCCAGAACGACTCAAGGGAGGAGAGGTTTGAGAGAATACTTCCTTTATTTTAAAGGCGGATGCGCCATAGTCCAGAGGCACAAAAACAAACCCGACTTAATATCAAACTCGCTGAACGAACAAACAGAAGTTCGCTCATGAGCACTAACTAGGGTAACTAGAGGAGGACAGAACACGCTGACAATTACAATGAACCAATGACACTGAAAGACACAGACAGGGTTATGTACACAGAGGGAAACAGGTGACAGGTGGGAGTAGTGAGAGCTGGAGGAAAGGCAGGGGCATACAATAATCTAAATGGGGGAACGAAACAAGCAGGATGGCAGATAAACCTTAACCTGTAAAACATGGTTAAAACTAAACCTGAAGACTGAGGGCCAAAAATAAACAACTAATAACTAGATGGATGAGGAGGACTAAAATAAGATTGACTAGGAATAGAGAGTGATTAGGAGGACACCTGAGGGAAGTCTAGAGAGGGCTGGGGATAATAATGGGACACAAGAGGAGAACCTGGAGTGAGAACAGGAGGAGGCTGGGGACAGAGGGACACAGAACATGACAATGAGAAACATGTACGTGTAATTAAAAGCAAATATATTCCGGCCAGTGACAGAAATGGCTCCTTCTGGAAGGTACTGGAGATGTCAAGTAAAAACCTGAGAGATTTGATGCAAAGAACTTCATAAACGTGTTTTAATTGACCAAAGAACTATTATAACATTTTTAAAAAACTTACAATATGCCTCCTTTCATTAAAAATGTTGACAAAGCCTAACTTCTTCACCCCCTCTAGAGTATCAATGCATCCGACAAATAAAACTTAATCAGCTGGGGGTTTTCATGTTTGAGGAAGTTTACGTGCAACTGGATGTCCATTCATCGACCTCCCTATCTGCTCCAGGGTCTGACAGATGAACTGCTGTTAAATCCAGGAGCACAGTTTAGAGCATCTGTCATCAGGCTTACAGCTGAGAGTCTATCTTATAAACTTTGTGAACAAAGCACTTAAAAAGCTGAATCAGACCAAGTTTGGAGACACCAGTCTCTCCGTTTCTGCACATGTTCCCCTGTGTCCTCTCATCAAGCACCGGCTCATGTTCCAGGCCTGGCTGAGTCACTGCTGCCACTGTATATCATCAAAATAGATCCGGCTGTTTCTGTTGTGGTTCACAGTTATTGCTAGTGGGAATCCTCCTAAAACGTGTCAAACAGGGGACAGTTTCGCTTCAGAGTGTGCGTGTATGAGAACGCTGTGCTCTTACTCGGGCTTTGGTTGCTTTGCGTGGTGTGGTGTGTCGCTGCGCCACACAGGCCTCATTCTGATCCTTCTTGGTGTGGTTTGAGTCTAAACACATACATTTACACAAGTCTTAGTGAACTCTTAGCGACACTGGATGATGCAGACAGAACGGGTGTCAAGACCAGCCTGCAGGGTGATGTTTGGACCTTAGTGATCACTTTAAATGTTTTTTTATGGGTAGAAAAAAGATGACAGCCTCAGTCTTCAAACCAGTTCACTTTCTAAATGTTTTTTATGATATTTACAGGAGCACCATGCTGTGAACTTGTCTTATGGCTGTATGAACATATAAATGCACACCTGCTGCAGAGTGAAATCACAAGCAGATGATTGGGAATTTGCAGCAGTATGGAGAGGTCTGATGCACCCGAATGGGAACCACCCCTGTAATTACTGTCAGACCCACAATCAGAGGAGCGTTAACTGGGACAGGCGAGCACATGGGAGACATTATTCTTGCCAACATGACCACACGTGTGTTCAGTGTTGTGTGGCTTGCATACATATTATTACAGACATGACTGGTGTTGATTCATAAGGCCTTGTGGGCTTTGGATAACAACATGTGCTCCGCCTAAAGAACACAGAAACATTGATTAGGAACGAGTAATTTTTAGCATGAATCTTTAGTGTTTTTACTGTAAATCTGTGTGTGTGTGTGTGTGTGTGTGTGTGTGTGCGTGCGTGCGTGCGTGCGTGCGTGTGTGTGTGTGTGTGTGTAAGTGAATGTATGCACAAATGTGCATGCATGTGTGTGTGTGTGTGTATGAGCATGTCTGTGTGTGCAAGTATGTCTATGTGTGTGTTTGTGTGTCGGTCCATATGTGTGTGTGTATGTGTATAGGTATGTGTGTATGTATGCTTGTGTGTGTGTGTGTGTGTGTGTGTGTGTGTGTGTGTGTGTGTGTGTGTGTGTGTGTGTGTGTGTGTGTGTGTGTGTGTGTGTGTGTGCAAATACATCTCTGAGGTCAAGATTAAAATGGAGAAAATATTATACAAAAATATGAACATGAAAGACACACATTAAATTAAATTAAATTCATTTCAAGTTTATTTATATAGCGCCAAATCAGGACAATAGTCGTCTCAAGGCACTTCACACAGTAAACATTCCAATACAGGTCAAGTCATTAAGCCAAACAGAAAAAAGTTTCCTATATAAGGAGCCCAGCGTCACTGACTAGTGTCAGTGACTTTACAGCAATCCTCATGCTAAGCAAGCATGCAGCGACAGTGGAGAGGAAAACTCCCTTTTAACAGGAAGAAACCTCCAGAGGATCCTGGCTCAGTAAAAGCAGCCATCCTCCACGAGTCATTGGGGATCAAGAACAGAGCGCGCGCGCACACACACACACACACACACACACACACACACACACACACACACACACACACACACACACACACACACACACAAACCAAGTAGTGTTTCTATGGTTACATTGTGATTTCTTAGTAAATATTCTATTTGGTGAGAGATAAACTTTATTGTTTTTATCCTAGTGAATCTATAATTAAATGGGTAAACTAGTAGTAGCACATTCAATGTCAAGGAAAGTAAAGTGTTATTATCAGGAGAGGGAGAATGATTAAATGGTTAGCAACAGTGTTCAAGACAACGGCCCCCTCCATGAGGCCACCACAGCTCAGCAGAACATCACTGTAGCTTCTTCTGGAGAGGAAAACACTTAGAGAAAAATTAAAGTTAACAGCTGAAATTGCAGGAAATAATACAGTTAAAGGGCAGGTTGTAGAAGAAAGTAGTAGAGTGTGAAAAGTGGTCTTGGATAAGAATCTTGTGTCTGTTCTAGTCTTGTTAGATCTCAGTGCTGCCTTTGACACAGTTGATCACAATGTTCTTTCAGAAAGACTTGAACATGTTGTGGGGATCAAAGGAACAGCGCTAGGCTGGTTTAAGTCCTACCTGTCTGACAGATTTCATTTTGTAAATGTACATGACAAATCTTCTTCATACTCCAGGGTTACTTGTGGAGTACCACAGGGTTCAGTGCTTGGATCAATTCTTTTTACTATATATATGCTCCCAATTGGTAAAATCCTTAGACAGCATGGGATAAACTTCCACTGTTATGCTGACGATACTCAGTTATATTTATCCATTAACCCTGATGAACCTAATCGATTAGTTAGATTACAGGCTTGTCTTGAAGACATAAAAAATTGGATGACTCAATACTTTTTGCTTTTAAATCAAGACAAGACTGAAGTTCTCATCTTTGGACCTGAAATTCAGAAAAGGAAATTGCTTAGCCAATCACCTGACCTGAATGGCATTACATTAATCTTCGAGAACAAAGTAAGGAACCTTGGTGTTATTTTTGACCAGGACATGTCATTCAAATCCCACGCTAAACAGGTTTGTAGGATTTCCTTTTTCCCCCTTCGAAATATTGCTAAGATTAGAAGCATACTTTCCAGGAGTGATGCTGAAAAACTAGTTCATGCATTTATTACATCAAGACTGGATTACTGTAATTCATTACTATCAGGAAGTCCGCAGAATGTAGTTAAAAGTCTTCAGCTTGTCCAAAATGCTACAGCTGGAGTTCTGATGAGAATTAAAAAGAGAGATCATATCTCTCCTGTCTTGGCTTCCCTACACTGGCTACCTGTTAAATTCAGAATAGAATTTAAGATCCTCCTTCTCACATATAAAGCTCTTAATAATCAAGCTCCATCATCCAGCAGTGATCTGATTGTTCCATATGTTCCTAACCGAGCACTTCGCTCTCAGACTGCAGGTTTACTGGTGGTTCCCAGAATATCTAAAATTAGGATGGGAGGCAGATCCTTTAGTTATCAGGCTCCTCTCTTGTAGAACCAACTCCCAGCTTTAGTCTGTGAGGCAGACACCTTGTCTACTTTTAAGAATAGGCTAAAAACATTTTTATTTGATAGGGCCTCTCTCTCTCTCTCTCTCTCTCTCTCTCTCTCTCTCTCTCTCTCTCTCTCTCTCTCTCTCTCTCTCTCTCTCTGTGTTTATTTTGGCTCAACATTCAATTCTTGTAAAATGTAAATTTGTTCTCATTTAGGGAAAGCCAAGGGGCCTCTTCAGATTTCTGCAATTCTTTTGAGAAATGAAGTGTTTGAGAAACAAAATTGCCTTAACCAGAGGAACATGTCAAAGTGGAAAATGAAAATAGAAGCTGTGCCTTTGGGTGTCTGAGAGACAAAATCACCACTTTAGTCCTGCTGCACAAGCTGCAAATTAAAAGCAATGCAATGCACTCAAGTGTGAAATTTCAGAAATTAATTTTAAAATGAGTAAACCAATTTAAACTCAAGCAAAGATGTACTTCACTCATAAAAGAACAAATCAAATCTTAACACCTTCAATAGATGTCAAGATGAATGCAAACCTGAGAAATGCGGACATCAGCAGAGTTTTAATTTAAAAAAAAGTGTTCTTCTTTTTTCATTTCTGTCCTTCAGAAATCCTTTTGTGAAATGATCTCATCCTTGAGCCATCCATCTGGTGCCAGATAGCTGAGGAAGGCCATCTACTTAAAAACAATGTTGTTATACTGTGGAGAATCAGGGTGCAGGAGATAACAAATGAAGCATTTCTTCTTGCTCGTCCAACACACAAGAATAATCTTTCATGCATTTAGCTTATTGTTGGAGCCTTGAGTTAAAAAACACAAACCCACTAAACTTAGCTTAGCGTAAACGTCCAACACACTCTCTCTCTAAATCTTGCTGTGTTTGTTATTCTGCTGTCACAATGCAAAGCTGCACAGAACACCAGTGTTAACAGAGAACCACAGCACCCCTCTGGGATTTGCACCCTTCCCTCCTACACCCTATAAATCTACCAACTCCTTCGCATACAAATTGGTGGGAGTTGCTAACAAAAGAAAGCAGAATGTTCGGACAAACAGTTTTTGCCAAACCATAAGTGCTGTGAGCCTGGTGTTGTCTGTCAGACTAGTTTAACCTGCTGAAATTCACCTATTATGATGTGACGAAAACACAGACTGTGCATAAATATTGTCTTCCCCTCATCTGAGGTAAAGGTTGTCAAGTTCAAGCCAAATATATAAAAGAAGGAGGTTTACAGCTGCAGGTTTGTATACATTCCTCTTTGCAATTCACCCTCACAATGACAACATTGTGTGAATGAATAGGTTTACTAATTCACATCAGATGCATTTATCACACGCTTGATAGTTTGTTGTACAGATGTTCTTTGTCTTTAATTTGTGGCTAAGCAAATAAAGAGAACACTTTCTGCAGGTTAACTAATATGAGCTTTGCGCTGCAGGTCCTCTGGTAATGAAAGAAGATTTCACTGTGACACACTTCATATTCACGTCAGTGCTATTTTAATTCAAATTCCCTTCTCTGTCGCTAGAGATATTCCACTGGAGGTGACCCACATTCAGCCAACGTACCAATCGTCATTACTTTTGTATGTCAGAGGTGACAGCAATTTCTATTTCTATATAGATGTGTTTGCTTATACAAATAACAAGGATTAGTTTCCATTACTGGGTCACCACAGTGCAAAGAGGTGAAGATATTTTAATTAAGTCTTTCATTTATTGTTGCAAGACGCTGGAAATAAACTTCCTGTGAGATGCTATTACTAGCTGTTTATGTATTGGCACACATGAAAATACAAGTTTTCCAACATAAAAAAGCACTGGTGTGTTTCAGATAAATACATTTTTTATTTTGAGCTAATCTGGATTGTTTCAATTATCAATTATGTTTGGAGCAAAGAGCGGTGGATACATTTTGCCTAATTATGCACAAACACGGTAGAAAATGTGACAAAATCTTATTCAGTTAATGTTACTTTGGATGTTTAATTGCTGTTTGTCCTGTATGATAAATTGTTTTGTGTCTCCATCTAGTGGCCAAGTTTCTTTTCTAGGCATTAACCAGCAGATGACGCTGTCCAACAAGTTAAACTGACATTGGTGTTGTACCGAAAAAAAAGCCCCTGTTCTGGAAGCAACCCTGCTATGGTAAAAACAAACTGCCTCGTGATATTTTCCATACTTAGGAGCATTTTTTCAATAGATTTTCCTTAATTTAAATATATATGAGTCCCCTCAATACATGCTGTACAGTGTCTTCCTTTGATCAATGAAACTGAAGTTATTATAATTCGCTTCCCACGCACGACATGAGCACCTTTTACGGCAGAGTTGTCTTTTTCGGCACAACACCTTCCGCTAACTCGGAGAATGCCTAGCAAAAACCATCCTGACATAACCCAGGCCGGAGATGTTGTGTAACGGCATATCTTGTACGTTTTTTTCTGTTATTATTGTAGTTTGGCTTCGCTTTAAGGTCCAGCATCTCTTCCAGACGGAACTAATAGTTTAGTAATTCTTATTATATTCATGTGTTTAGTTCGAAGCTCGAAGCTGTCTGTCCATGTAACTGATGAGAGTCGGCTGTTAGCTTAGCTGGTTAGCTTAGCCACGTAAACAATAGACCTTTGTGAGAGAACTGAACATTTTTTTCAACTTTTTGCCCAAACCTAAACTCTCTTTTTTGACTGTGTTTTAATACGACAGCGTTTGGTTTGTATATGTTATTATTTGTGTATTTACTGTTTGAATGACAGAATGGCCGTTAAATCTCAACAGTTTAGCTAGTATTGGAAATATGTATTATGATTCTGTATGCATATGGCATTTTATTGAATGTTTGTTTATTTTAGTCTAATTAATTTTCATGTTACGAAACCGTTCTAAATGACTGATCTCATTTACATATTGTCTTTCCTTGCAGCTGCATCATGCCTGTAGAAGGTGCAGAGCCCCAGGCGTCCTCCTCGGTCTCCAGCCCGGTCAGTGCCTCACTCATCCCCGGAGGACCAGAGGAGGATGGAGCTGCAAGGGGTTCAGCAGTTTGCACCTTCCCTGAAAACAACCATGTCTCAGAGGCAGCTGCAGCATATCCAGCCAACAATGGGCCAGGGGAGTGTAACAGTGGTGAGCTATGCCACGTTTGAGTTGTCCAGAGTTATAAACAATGTATTAATGTTGTAGCATGATTGTTTTCAGCTGGTAAGAGGTCTGGAGCCTTGGTTCAAATCGACCGTCAGCGCATCCAAGTTGCTTCTGCCAGTTCAGGAGCGGATGAACTTCAAGGCTTAGGTGTGGCCGTGTACGATCAGGATGTTCTCGAGCAAGGTGTTCTGCAACAAGTGGACGAGGCTATCCAGGAGGCCAGTCAGGCTGCTGTTAAAGCTGAGGCTGAAAAGGAGTACCAGTTGGTGCTGGATGATGTCAGGTAAGAGACGATGTAAAAGATTATATCTGCACTATTGTGTTTTTTTTCAATCAGTGAAGGTTATTGTGGAAAGTTATTTTAAATAAATAAAAATACATCAACTCTTAAAAGGTTTTAAGCTGTAATTTGT
The DNA here is from genome assembly GCF_043380555.1 of Nothobranchius furzeri. Taxonomy (NCBI): domain Eukaryota; kingdom Metazoa; phylum Chordata; class Actinopteri; order Cyprinodontiformes; family Nothobranchiidae; genus Nothobranchius; species Nothobranchius furzeri. The sequence goes on along the minus strand of NC_091752.1, from coordinate 22,537,927 downwards.
CTTGTCTCGTGTTTCAGGTCTGTTACGTCGTCTCTGAAACATATCAATAAGATTATTGAGCAGCTGACTCCCTATGCAGCCTCCAGCAAGGACATCAGTAGAAAAATTGAATCTGTCAAACGACAGAAGGAAAACAAGGTAAAAAAGAATATGTATGAAGAGTATTTAGATTCTTGTATTGGTTTATATAATAGCAACACAGTGAAACTGAAAGACGGTGACAACAGCAACTGAATAAAACTTTGATTCAGGAAAAACAACTGAAAAAAGTTAGAGCAAAGCAGAAACGACTTCAGGCCATTCTGGGTGGAGAAGATGTTCAGAGAGTGGAAGCTGAGCTGTTTGCAGAAGACGATGGAGAGGAAGGTGACACGTCTTCATTTGAAGAGTTTAAATGATTGATTCTTAACAATTTCTGTATTTAACTCTATTTTTGTTGCGTTTTATCAGAACCAGGACCGTCCACGCTGGGGAGCATGCTCATGCCAGCTCAGGAGACCGAATGGGAAGAGCTCATTCGAAAAGGTCACATGACTCCTTTTGGAACCCGAATACAACAGAAGGAAGTAAAGAAGGAGCCTCGAAAGTTGATGCTGGCTGAGAACTCTGCCTTTGACCAGTACTTGGCAGACCAAGCCAAGTTAGCTACTGAGCGTAAGAAATTACCTCTTCAGAGGAAGAAGAAAAACACAGAATTAAGTCTTAATGGGATGACTAAGGTAAAGTCCAAAAAGTCGGTTTCTTCATCTAAGGATAAAAAGCTAAAGAAACGCATGAGGAAGCTGCAGATAACAGCTCTGAAGGCCCATCCTAAGGCCCGACCTAAGGCTGAGCCGCAGCATCCGAAACCAAGGAGGAGGCGGCACACTGAGGGAGAGGAAACGGACAGCGAGGGGTCCGAGTATCTGCCCAGTGAAGAAGTACTAGACTTTGAACAGGAGGAGAGAGAGGCCAGGGAAGAGGGCTTTGGGGAGGATGAGGGCGATGAAGAGTACGAGTTGAAACCATTCAAAAGAAAAAGTGATAAGAAAGTAAAGAAAAGAGAAAGTGAAGAAGAATACAGTCCTGAGAGTTCAGAGGGAGACGAAGATGAGGAAGATGGGGGTAAAGAGAAGAAACACAAAGACGATGGAGATGTGGAGTACTACAGGCAGCGGATAAGGTACGTTTTTGTATTATCGCCTGAGCAGAGCTGCTATTTGAGAAAAGTTTGTTCTGTTCTGTTCTAGAATGCATAAACCCACGTCTAAACATTTAACAAGAACCCGACCGAGACTTTTATTTTGCATCACGTTTGTAAAGGCGTTGGTGCAAATGAGCTATTGTCTTTACTTAAGGTGAAAATCAGTTGTTCTGTTTTGTGTTTTCTGGCTCCGTAGTGCAGAAAGAGAGTTAATCCCAGATGAGATTGGCAGCTGCTTCTTGACTAAGCAAATTCGCTCCCCGTTCTTCTCTTTCTCCTCTTGCACTGCCCTAATTATCCTCCTGCACATGGTTTTTGTACGCTCGTTCACTCTAATGCTCAAATTAATGGAAGAGCAGCCCTAATGAGATTTAATATTTATAGCAGCCAAATAAATTGTGTTGGCACGTGTCCTTTTTCTACACGGCAGTGACTGAATGTCAATTCAAATACGCAGACATGGCGTGAATGGTGAGGCTGGCTTATGTGAAGAATGATATTATTAGAGTGGGCTGTGTTTCTGGTGGGGGGGGCAGAAAAGTGTAATTAACTGAACCAATGCTTAGTCTTGACTTAATTAGAGAGTGCGGTCTCCCAGGCCCAGCTAAAGGACCAGCTTCGTTGCAGGGTGACAGGACCAGGCCCAAATGAAGATGGATTCTTATCCTCTGCACCTCACACCTTTCTGGGGAACTCACACTACTAATTGTCTGTATCAATCTTCATTTGCTGCGTGACGACTGTGCCTCTAACTGCCCTCTCTTCTGCACTATTAAAACTCTTCTCTTTACATTTACCGTATATGTCGCAAACGCTCCCCCGCTCAAGAGAAACAGTCACAGGTTCAGCCTCTACACCCGTTAAGAGACGCTCTAGAAGCTGGCTTTTGATTAAACTCACGTACCTTTGGTTTCAGGCAAGAGTTCGTTAATAGATAAAATAGTTTTGCAACGGTGAGTGTTGTTGTCCTGTCAGGAAATGGAAGCGGCAGCGACTTCGAGAGCGGGAGGAGAAGCGAGAAATGGGCGAGGAGCTAACGGACGACAGCGACGTTGAGTTTGACGAAGGCTTCAAAGTTCCTGGATTTCTTTGGAAAAAACTTTACAAGTAAGTTCAATGAGACACATCAGCGGCGGTGAAGAAATACAAAAGGTGTTTGTCACCTGGAAAGGGACGGTGAGAGTGCAGAACATCTATCTTTGATTGTGTTGACTCACACGCACTTGTAGACTTTTGCCTCGTGGTTATAATGGTTAAGCAAGATTTATCTATCAATAAGCAATAAACTGAATGTTTCAGTGGCTGCTGCCAAACAGCCAAATGTTTTTGTGGCTGTGTTAGTTTTTCTTGGTGTTTTAGCAAATATCTAAAAAACACTCCGGAGATTTTAATGAAACTTCCAGAAAATAATCGCTGGATGTCCATCTACCTTGGAGTAACTTTTGGAGTTAATCCAGTATAAGATGACTTCTACTGGGGATAGACTGATATAATCGGGCCGATATTTAATGTTTATTATACATCAGCGTTAGCCGATATTTGTCCTTTGTTAGGCCGACTTAAAGTCAGGCTCATCCTAGGGTGACCCGGTGTTGTTCAGAATTAATTTAAAACTACTTTCACTACTAACATCTAATAAATGCTCTATTTGGTGTCCCACTTTAACACTGAAAAGTGCACAAAGTTAAGATTTAACAATTAGTTAAATTCTGAGTTTTAAAACCGATTCAGCTTCAGAAATTGTATGCATCAACTGATGATGTTATTGACATTTTAGCATGAAAATAAGGTAAAATATAGATATTGGCTATGAAATTCAGCAGTGTGTATCAATCATTGGCTAACCACGCTAATATCGGCCATCGGCTGACCGTGTCTCCTACATATTGGCATAAGAAAAACCAACATTGGTCGACCTCTAGCTGCTGCTACTTATTCATTTAGCTAACACAAAAAGCCAAAACACAGTTGAATTCAAAGATATTGAGCTTCAGTGGCATGTGGCTGTAGCTGAGAGGTATTAACAACATGCACGTAGTGTGCTAAAAGATCATGCTAAGTCTCTAAATGCATGAGATCATACAAAACATTACTTTCAATTTTAGATTTAAAATGATTATAACTGCCATCTATTTTCAACAGAAGTTGATATTAGTTTTAAACTCTGACATGACGCATGGCCTTTTAGAAATGCTGCATTTTTGTTGAGTAAATATCTTGTTTGTCCTACTTTCAGATACCAGCAGACTGGTGTGCGGTGGATGTGGGAACTCCACTGTCAGCAGGCAGGCGGCATCCTGGGAGATGAGATGGGACTGGGCAAAACCATCCAGGTCATCAGCTTTCTGGCTGGACTAAGCTACAGCAAACTGAGAACGAGAGGTTCCAACTACAGGTACACACACACACACACACAGACCGTGTCCAGAGACTGTGTGTCTGTATGGTATGAATATTTGATTAGAAGGATTTCTGCTTGAGAGTGTTCGTCTGAATTATTAAACATGTTTCAATTATCAGACTCTTCACTTTCTTACTGCAGACATCAGAGAAAACACTGACACTCCTGAGCGTGGACGTGAGAAAGATGGTGTCGGTGTCTTCATGAGCGCCTAAAATGAGTGTTAGACTCATGAAGTGGGGATGGAAGTGTGTGCGTGTGTGTGTGTGCGTGCGTGCATGTGTGCGTGCGTGTGTGTGTGTAGGGGGACAACAAACCAACCACACAGAACAAGAGGGAGTGGCGGTGATAATCTGCTTTTACTGCACTGACAACACTTGCGCGTTCTGTGGGCGGAGCTTCCCTGATGGTCAATACTCTGTCTGCTAGAGAAGCCCACAAATTGATTGCTTGCAAACTCAATTATGGCCGAGTATCAATAGCTTCCACCAGGCAGGGATTCATATCAGCCCATTAGTTCATCTCTGTGTGTCTCAATGCGTTTGACAAACTTCTTGTAAATCTTCAGAGGAGTTGAAGGTATGTCCTCCTGCTTTCTTTCATTTCTGCGTAAAACTCACAGGTGGAGTGGACGAACAGAGGTGGAGGCTTTTGAGTTCTGTACCACTGAACTTCTGTGGTTTCCTTGAGGCTTCATCATTTTGTTATTCACAAATGAATATCTTGAGAATAATCCGTTTATTTACCTTCATACTTCATGTGCCTGCTGTGTGTAGGTACGTTGGCTTGGGTCCAACCATCATCGTGTGCCCGGCAACGGTCATGCATCAGTGGGTAAAGGAGTTTCACACCTGGTGGCCTCCTTTCAGGGTGGCAGTTCTGCATGAGACCGGCTCCTTTACCAGTAATAAGGTAACGCTTTATAATTCATCATGTAACTAGAAAGGCTTTATTTCCTCTGGGGGGCACTAGAGGTCTTCATTTTTTTACAGTTTAATTTCTTACCTGTAATTTTCCAGCTTTGAAAGAGTTCCTCTGCTTGGATGATTGATGCTTAGAAGATTTAGAATTTTATTTGTTTATATTTCAGGAAAAGCTGATTCCAGAAATCACATCGTGCCATGGCATCTTGATCACCTCATATTCAGCCGTGAGGAATCTGCAAGACGCCTTACTGCGTTATGACTGGCACTACATCATCCTGGATGAGGGCCACAAGATCAGAAATCCAAACGCTGGAGTCACCACTGCATGCAAACAGGTTCTGTTCACACACAGAAACACTCCTCTCATTCTGTGGCCATTAAAAACCTTTATTTTCTTCATATTTAAGCCTGTTTTGACCAAATTCTGGTCCTATTGCTGCTTTCTCTGTAGTTTCGGACTCCTCACAGGTTCATCCTGTCAGGCTCACCGATGCAGAACAACTTGAAGGAACTCTGGTCTCTCTTCGACTTTGTCTTCCCTGGAAAATTGGGGACATTACCTGTCTTCATGGAGCAATTTTCGGTGCCAATTACCATGGGAGGATACAGCAATGCCTCACCTGTACAGGTACATGATTAAGTAAAAAAAAAAAAATTGAGTTAGAAGATTCCTAGGATCAGTCTTGATTAGAAGGTTAGAACAGCAGAACCAAATTCACACAAATGTGCTTTAGCATCGTTTTTAGAGTTAGAGGAGGAATGTGCAGCAGAGCCATTAAGTGTGGTTCTGGATAATGTGCATCTATGCAAAGGAACTTGAGTTTATCCCTAATGTGTGAGAGTGGAAGAGGATAAAGTAAAGAGACGGTGAGCTAAACCGTAGCCCTTTGTCATTAGCGTCCAATCGTTAATAACCCACTGACTGTATAGATTTAATTATTTAAGCTGCCTATTGATGCTTCTTCCGCTGTCAATAATAAAAACCTTTACTAATTATTAATGTTATTAAATGGTCAGAGAGGCCAGAGCTTTGCTGCTTTATCCAGATGGTGAAACTCTCAGAGCAGCAGAGAAAGCCCTCGGATGATGCATAAAAGGCACGAGTGTACAAACAGATATATGTGAAGATGCATGTGTTTGGGGAGGGGCTTGATGAGCGTGTGCATATTGAAACCATTACTGAAACGTGCTCTTGCACCCCCCATGTGAATCCACTCAGCAGCTTGTGCTGAGATCGCTGAATCCTCTGCTGCCCATCCATTTTTTTCTCCACTTTTTCCTCCATTTATCTCTAGATTTTTCCTGTTTATTGTCCCCTCCAGCACTGCCAACGGTGTCTTTGATCCATGTGAACCCCTAGTGGGTTAATGTTTAAAGAGCTAACTGGCTTTTAGCACCAGCTCTGGATAAAGAGCAGCAGTGGGGCTTCATGGGGGTGGGACCGAGTGTGTTTTTGATCAGTGGTACCGATAAAGGAAGAAGGCTCTGCCCCTTGAGACCGAAAGTGCGCTGATCAATGTTTAATGGTTCGTAGTGCTGAGGAGGAGACGGATGCGTGTGCTGATGTGTTTGTATATCCTCTGGGGTCTAACTGTTGTCATTTTGTAGGTCCAGACGGCGTTCAAGTGTGCGTGTGTGCTGAGGGACACAATAAATCCTTACCTGCTCCGAAGGATGAAGGCAGACGTCAAGGCCAACCTCTCCCTACCTGACAAAAACGAACAGGTATTCCTCGTCGTCGTGAGCTGCTTGACCCTTTTTCTAAACTATCGAACAGCCTCTAATGCCTCCCTCCTCTCAGCTGTGCCGGAGTTTATCTGATTGGATGATGTGACTCTTTGTGCCTCATCTACAGAGAGTTTGATGAATGTGTATGGCTCTTGTCAGGTGAAGCTAGATAATAAAGTCCTAGTAAAGTAAAAGGAGTTGGTATTCATTAAAGTGGCTGGTCTCTGGTCTGTCCTCGTGGCTGACGCTGGTTGACTGCTTTGTCCACTTCGGTTCGTTAAATCGGTCCCTGAGGATGACGTTTGCTTCCAAAAACACCTCGTCTCCCTCTAATGTCTCTTCTCACTCACTTCACATCATCCAGGGGCTTTAAAGCAGATGTTCACTGTCTTTTTTTAAACTTGTACCCTCTCCTGTGTGTGTGTGTGTGTGTGTGTGTGTGTGTGTGTGTGTGTGTGTGTGTGTGTGTGTGTGTGTGTGTGTGTGTGTGTGTGTGTGTGTGTGTGTGTGTGTGTGTGTGTGTGTAGGTGCTGTTTTGCAGATTAACACAGGACCAGCGGCAGGTTTATCAAAGCTTCTTAGATTCCAAAGAGGTCTACCAAATACTAAATGGTGACATGCAGGTAGGTTATTTTTAGACTGGACACAGTTGTAGTGGAATACATTTTTATTATGACCAATAAGATGTGATATTCCATACAAATATGAAATGTCAATCAGATTGATCTTTGAATGTTTAATCGGAAGATTCTTGGGTTCGTTGCTTATTCAGGGACCATAAACACACTTTGTATTAATTCAGACAGAGTCAGTATATAGCTTATAAAATGAATTGAATTGCTTTTCCTAAACTAACGATACATGACAATATATGAATAATGAGATGTGATGCAGTGGATGTGAGGTGATGTAATGGAAGCTAGATGTTGTAGCAACCAATCTTTGTATCTGAGAGAAATTGTGAAATCTGGTTGTAAAAGAATTTGTTGTGTGTTATAAACTAGAGAGTTAGTTATTGATAATAAAAAAAATCTCATCAGACACCAGTATGCAGGCTTACGATGCCCTGGTATGAGTTGCTCAAATCAGAGTGGTGAGGTCACCGGACGCCGAAGCTACGATACTCAGATTAGTAGCTTCCTCTGAGTTCAGCGTCCCCGGCCATAAGATGCAACCCGGGGTCTGCAGGTTAGGTGTCCAAGGTGGATGTCTGAGAGTTGAAGGAGCTCTGAAAAGAGCTGTCGTGTCTGTAATCACTTGCAGCGTCGCAGAAAGGTTTTGACTTAAGGCCAAAGGAGATGGTTTTAAAAGAGATGCTTCTTTCCCCATGTGGCCGAATCGGGGCTCAGCTGGAAACTGAATTAATCGGGAAGTAAATCCTGTTTTAATAAAGTCATTATTTATCATTTCTGGCAAATCAGAATGCGCCGTGTCTGGAAGGCTTTACCCGTACATTCCTCAGAAAGCCACGCCTTCTTGCAGATACAAAGATGTTTTTAACACTGTGAATGAGAATGTCTTAACACTCCTATTGTAATATGTGTGAGCGTAAACAAAGATTAACTTGTTAAATCAAACACATACTAATTTGTGATTTAAATGGATCATTGTAAGAACAATATTCATTTCAAATTCATTGATTTAAGCACAGATTATTCAAACATTTGATTTAAACACATTCATTAATCACATGTGATTATTTCACTTATAACTATAAAATCATGGAGTCTTCACTTATTCAGAGTGAAGAATGTTGTCTGGCTTATAAGCAGAGAGTGTAGGACCTTGGGACAGAGTGTCTATTTGAATGTTTTGTCTTCATGAAATGTCAACACGAGCTGAGCAGAACCTTCTGGATTTAGAAGGCCTAATAGAAAGTGGATTTATGCTGTAGATGAAAGGTCACTATGTTGGTCAATGTAGATGGTGAAAAATTTACCCTTTTGGACGTTACATAGTATTTATTAAGACTTTATTTTTCTGTTGTTGATGGCATTATCTGGGATATCTGAAGTCACTGCCAAGTCAAAAACATGTGGTTTTATCAAGTTATTTGCATTAAATGCCTCTCAAATAAAGGGATTTCAGCACTTTTATTATTGGCAATTTCAATACCTTCCAGAATGAGTCATTGCAGGGCTTTAAAAACAAGCTGGAGCTGGCCACGCACACCCCTTCCCCGCTCAGGCTACTATAAGCTGAGAAGCTCCGGTACCTGACAGGGACTAGAAGTAGAGCTGCTCCTCCAGCCTGGAGAGGTGAAAAGTGGTTCTATGCTACCCTCCCCATTCATAGAGATATTGGGATATATTTAGACCCGCTCCCATGTATTTTAGACCTGACTTTAATGGTTATATGTTACAAAGCCGTCAATATTTTTCAACAACTGGGCATCATTTCATTCATTTACAACAATGTTTTGATGATATTTCTAGAAATTTGTGGGAAAAACTACACATTGTCTCTTTAAAGGGACTTGAACTTTGCCAACCTACACGCATTTTTTATTATCATATTTATTGACATGGGAAAAATTATCTCGATAAGAGTCAGACATTTCGATAATGATACATTTTCGATTTATTGCCCAGCCCTATTATGTCCCCTTTAAGTTTGAAAATATCAACTTTAGTAGGTGGTTTAGATTTATCAGGAGAAAGTATTTTAATTTTTTCTTTTTCTTTTGTTGTTAGACACTACGAAAACAAACAGGTCACATTTCCTGATCTAGCAGACTTCCAGTAACGATACTTATTTATTAGTGCGTCTTTCATCTAATGAATTCAAACTCTTATTTATTTCCAAACAGATTTCTATTTTCAAGCTTGCTCCAGATTTCTAAGCAGTTTTACCATATGCAAGTTTTAGACCCATTAAAGCTTAACTTGAGTTTAGTTTTTGAACCCACTCTTCAAAGGTTGTGCAGTTCTTGCATTAGCCACAGACCCACGAGAGAGCGAAAGAGAGAGACTACCATTTATCACCACTGACCAATAGACGTGGTTGAAGAGCCACGGGTGACCAGCTTGTGCACAGATGTATTCAGTGGTCACTCTCAGTCCATTAACCACCATTACTAATGCAGTGACCACTGGGCTCTCATCAAGAAACAAAACCTTTATTGTCCGTAAATAAATGATGTAATTCATTCCTGTAGACTAAAGTAAATGTGTGGATCTGTTTAAAGGTGCAACATTAGAAAAAAACAACAAATTAACAGTTGGATGCTGTTCATCGTTAAAATTAACATGTTTCTTTTCATCTCTTTAGGTATTTTCAGGCCTGATCGCACTGCGTAAGATATGTAACCACCCGGACCTTTTCTCAGGCGGGCCCCGGATGCTGAGGGGGATCCCAGAGGACCAGCTAACCGAAGAGGAACACTTTGGCTTTTGGAAGCGCTCGGGCAAGCTGATGGTGGTCGAGTCGCTGCTGCGTCTCTGGTTCAAACAGGGACACAGGGTCCTGCTCTTCACTCAGTCTAGACAGGTGAGGAACTCTGCACCCTGATGGAGATGACCAATCACAGCTTTATATTTTCACACAAGTAGATTGAATTACGCGTGTCAGATTGTGATGTCGCGTGTTTGTATCTTCAGCTGGATACTTCCAGCGTTTTGAATATGTGCAACAGAGGAAGGGTGTGTGTGTGTGTGTGTGTGTGTGTGTGTGTGTGTGTGTGTGTGTGTGTGTGTGTGTGTGTGTGTGTGTGTGTGTGTGTGTGTGTGTGTGTGTGTGTGACAGAGGCCCCAGCTGTTGCAGTCAATACCAATGAGATTATGCCTCAGAGGGAACCTGAGACCCTCCCTGTCGGCATCTCTGTCCATGTAATATTAATCTGCTTTAATCCTTTTAGAGCTAATCCAAACCTCAATCCCTCATTCTCCATCCCCGCCCACCTCACCTCTTCTTTTTCCTCACACCTTCTCCTTCATTTCCAGATGTTGGACATCTTGGAGGTGTTTGTTTTGGAGAAGAACTACTCCTACCTGAAAATGGACGGGACGACCACAATAGCTTCCCGACAGCCGCTCATCACTCGCTACAACGAAGTAAGGATTAGCCTTCCCTAATGGCTCTGAGTGTTTCCCATGAAAATCCTGCCCTCAGGGACTCAAAGCTTCAGTGGAACGTTGCTCAGCCTGAGGTGGAAACACTAATTGATGACAATCTGTTGTTCAAAGTGGAAGTTCTCTTTGGTTTGTGATGTGTTGAAGCATCACCAGGCGTCAGGGCAGCAAGTTTATGTCTTTAATATCATTCGTTTTTTTTTCTGATCTTCAGCGTTTTTGAAAGAGTCGAGTATAGTGAGAAATCCAACACTTACTATATTTGGTATATTTTTTAGGTTTTATTACGAAGATTGAAGTACAAAGTTGTTATCAAAGTAAAAACTATTGAATTAGTTTGATTTAATCACCTCTGGTCTGTTTTTATTACAGGACAAATCTATTTTTATCTTCTTGCTGACCACTAAAGTCGGAGGTTTGGGAGTCAATCTGACCGGAGCCAACAGAGTCATCATTTATGACCCGGACTGGAACCCGAGTACGGACACGCAGGTGAGACGCTCACATAGCCTAGTTCAGATTTTACTAAGAAACATTTGTCTGAATCAAAAGTTGGTCAGCTGTTTATGTTTTAGGTTTCACTTTCACTTGTTTAGGAAGTGCATTGATTAAAACAACCTGTTAATATTATGGGCATGTTTAAAAGTATCAGCGTTGCTCATATTTCAAGTTGTTGAGCGGCGCATGTTCCCGTGACGGGGCAGGCATGTGGAGCCTCGGCAGACAGGGTAACGTTTCCCTGCATAACACCTGTAGCTACTGGAGCAGCTCAGGTGATGCAGCAGACTTAAGACACACACTCGCTTTTGCAGTTTGTTGGCAGTTTCTCTTTGTTTATTAGTGTATCTTTCTCTGTCAGCTGGCTCTGTGCTTTTGTCTGAGTTCACCGTGAACTGGGACTGTTAGTGGCAAGCTGGGAAACCGGCGATTTGCTTTGTTGACACCCGAAGAGAAAAGCCAAATGTGAAAGTAGTCTGTTTGGAAGGCGGCAAATCATGCAGCTGTCCTGTCCAGCATGTTGAATTCCTAGTGTGCACACGTTACAAGTGTCTGTTGCTCTCCCAGCGCTTCCGTTTTAAAGCACCACCAAGCTGCAGACATTTTAGCTCTCCTGAGGAGACACGTTGCGGTAGCCTGCTAGCTAAGAGTTGCACCTTGGTGTCTGAATCCCAGACTGCCATAAATTGTGTGACGTTACTTTGTTGTTTTACGTACAAGAAACAAATATCATTTGATGTAGAGGAACTTGTTGAAATTAAAAGTAAGCCATTGTTATTCCTTTTGAAAGTATCTATCTCAGGATTAATTTTAAAAGTCTTGTTTGTTGTTCTAAAAAGTTTAATCCGGTCTTTTTTAAAATCACACGATCCGGCCCGATTTCTGATCATGTGATCGAATCGGAGCATCCCTATTCAAGATATGATTAGTCACTCTCAGTTTCAGATGCTGGCTACATGTGAAAATGTACCCATATTTCCTTCATTGGGCACTGAGGGAAAACAGACCGGGAAACGCTCGGGTCCAAAAAAGCCTCACAGATCTATGTCACACTGTGAATTAACGCTCATGGGCTCACCCATCTTGACTCGTAACGGGAAAGGCTGTTGTTGATTTAGCTGCAGGAGAGAACAGAGCAGGTCTCAGCTAGCAGAAGCTAACCGTTAGCATTAGCAACGCCACAGAACGGTAGAACTCCTTCAGGCTTTTGTTATTTGTGGAAATAAAACATTAACGTTGCAGAGTGAACAGAGGCAGTGGAAGAGTTGCATTGCTATTAGCCAGTCAGAGGCAAGATGTCTGAATATCGTGAATAGTAATGAAAAAAACTCCAAATCCTGCCATTTTCTGCTCCCCTCTCCAACTAACGTCTACTTCCCGAAACAGGAGAGCAAGAGCTTTTTTTCCACAAAGATTGACTCACAAGGCATTCATTTATACTTGAGGCCACTGCAGATTTATTGAAAGATAAAACAAGTTAATGAGAGTTAATAAAATGTCTGCTTCTCCTGAGTTTTTCCCCTTTTTTTCACACTTTAATCATTTGTTTAAACGTGTTGTGTTTTCAAAGGCCCGCGAGCGAGCGTGGAGGATAGGTCAAAAGCAGCAGGTAACTATTTATAGGCTGCTGACTGCAGGGACCATTGAAGAGAAGATCTACCACAGGTAATACGGCAGCGTGTTTTTATTTACATCGTCTACTCAATAACTTACGGTCACCTGTTTGGACACAGGTTTTTAAAAGTGACTCATTTGTGTTTTCTCATCCATCAGTCATACTTCCTCTGCCTTTACACATTCATAAATATTGGTATTTTTTGCATCATTGTTCTATTACTTCTTGCTCTATCCCACTCCTCAGTAATCAAAATGCTTTCCTGTATTGTTAAACGGCCAAATGAGGACTCCCAAACTGTTGCTCTGTTTGGTTTGTGTCTGCAAAGTGATTTGGAAAACTCCAGATGGAAGAATTGCCCAGATTCTGTTTTTATACTTGCAGCGGAGAAGTTATTTAATTTTCTCATCCATCAGCTGAAGTGCTCTGCAGTGACAGATCAAAGATTGCCTGTTGAGTTTATTAAAAAGAAAAGAAAAACTAATTAGATAGTAAAAATGGATCATTTCTGTTTGAAATCCAGGCAAATCTTCAAACAGTTTCTCACCAATCGGGTTCTGAAGGATCCCAAACAAAGACGGTTCTTTAAGTCCAACGACATCTATGAGCTCTTCACCCTAGCCGACCCCGATGGAACTCAGGGAACGGAGACCAGCGCCATCTTTGCAGGTGTGTTGGTCCATTTAGTTGCTTTTTTTTCTTTCATTCAAATATTTAAACTTCTTTCAATCCAGAATACAGACTGATTTTTTTTATATTTACGCAGGCACTGGCTCTGATGTGAAAGTACCCAGGAAACACGAGAGGCCCAAACGATCACACTCTGTGAACCACGTCAGCTGTGAATATAAACAAACCCCAGCAGTCCAGAGAGAAGCCGGTGCAGACAGAAGAAACTCGAGAGACATCCCTCCATTAAAAAGTGAAAACAGTCTGAACAGATCAAACGCACCAGCGGACAGTCAGAGCCAAAATGAGGCGGGTGTCTCTGTCGATCTGCTGCTTACAAGACTAAATAACAAGGAGTCAGCGGCAGCCAAAGCAGCAAACCGCTCTCAACACAAAGACTCGCACAAACACAAGGAAAAGAGGAAGCACTGTGACTCTAACGTAGACAAACACAAGCATAAAAAACACAAACACTCCCGCGGGGCTCGATTTGAAGGCCAGCGCATCTCTCATTTAGTCAAGAAAAGGACGTTTAGGAAATCTGAGAGTGAGGAGAATTCAGCGGGGTGTCGGAAAGAATCGGATGATTACGTCTTAGCGAAACTCTTCAAGAAGTCTGGTGGGCTGACTTCATTCATCTCAATTTTCATCACACAACGGTAAATGTTTTGATGATTTTTAGGTGTGTTACTCACCTTTAGTGGTCATCTTCAGGTATCCACAGTGTGATGCAACACGACACCATCATGGAGTCCTCCAACCCCGACTACATTCTAGTGGAAGCCGAAGCCAACCGAGTGGCTAAAGACGCCCTGAAAGCTCTAAAGAGTTCTCGACAACAGTGCAGACTTCCTTATAACAGACCTCCTCCTCCTGCAAAGCAAGTGTTCTCCTGCTGGCTGCGTTTAAGGGAAGCTTCACAGCTCTCGTCTCAGAAATCTCATTTCTTGTTTTTGTTTTCTCTCAGGAAACGTTTTGGACTAAATAAGAATTCTCTTTTAGTTTCATCTCCAGTTCCGTCCGCCTCCACTCCAACCAAATGCAAGGTAACAGCAGCGCACTCGTGATTTTACTCTGTCCTTTATGATGTTTCATATGTTCAGTGCTTCTTTTTCTGTTTAGGACGCTGCTATTGTAAAGAAATCTGTTTCAAAGAAACCAGGTGCAGGGGCTCATTTCAGTGGGGAAGGGCCAGACGGGGAGTCAAACTCCACCCCGCTGTCGTCCTCTGATCTTCTGGCTAAGATGAGAGCTCGTAATCACGTCTATAAGCCCTCCAGCCAGAGGGCTGCAGAGGAAGAGGAGGAAGAGGATGGCTCTGGAGATCCAGAGAGAAGTTTACCTCCTGTCCCGTCTACTGAGCATGATGAGCTGCTTGTAGATCTGAGGAACTTCGTAGCTTTCCAGGCCAGTGTAGACGGACAGGCCACCACACAGGAAGTACTCGAGTATTTCAAACCCAGACTGACCGAGGAACAGGCGCCCATCTTCAGAGAGCTCCTGAGGAGCATCTGTGACTTCCACAGGACCTTGGGCCAGGAGGGCATGTGGAAACTTAAGGAGAACTTCCGCTGAAACAATCAGTGATGGAAGATTATTGGTTAGGAGTTTGGTCTCTGCAGTCAAAGTAATTCCAAATGCTTCCTGATATCTCACACACACACACACACACACACACACACACACACACACACACACACACAACTAAGGTGAATAAACTGAACTTTGCCGTTTTAGCTGGATTCTAATAAAACAGGATTTATTCCATTTACCAAAACTTGAAGGAAATAATTTCTTTTCGAATGTTTCATTGTTTCAGCTGCAGAGTTGACGTAATAATTGTAATTTTAAGGCATCAGAAAAACCTCAGTGTCTCTTTGTTTTACCTGAATATCCTTGAATTGTTGTTTTGGTGCCATGCAGTTGAACTCTGTTACCTCAGACAAGAGCCATACGCTCTTACTTATTCAGACTGTACTTTAATGACCTCACTGTTTGTCAGAGTTATAATATTTTTCTGTATAAAGTTTGTAAAGTTCCATTTTGTAAACATGAATTCACTCCATTGCTGATTTTGTGAATTTTTCTGACACAGTTTTCTGTTTTTACAGAAAATGTTTTTAAAATATTGACGAGGGTTTAGTTTCAAAAAGGGGAATGCGTTTTGTGCAATAAATGTCAAGTAACTGTTGTGGTTGATTAATTTATTGTATAAAAAATTATATACCGTTATATATTTTATGTTTAGCCTGGACTTAAACAGGTGATTAAAGCCTTGTAAAATAAACACATTTTAATAATATTTATTGCTCATAAGCTTTAAGTGCATTCGTTCAAGGAACAAGAGTTTTGGTATTTATGGAGCTGACCAAGGTCCTGAAACCTTGTAAAGCCAGTGAAACTACAGAAAGGCCCAAATATGGGTCATAAAATCTGCAGTAGAGTGTTTAGTTGTCTCTGCTGGCTGAGACTGGAACATAATGTCATTTAGTCATCTAAGCAGTCATGAAAGGATGGAGAGGAAACGCGCTGACAGGAAGCTCCCTTCCAGGCCTGCACCAGAGTCTAGACCAAATATTAGAATAAAGTTATCAAACCTTATTTGATTTCAATTTTCTCCACGCACTTCACCGAGGTCATAATAACTTTATTTTCAGTGGTGCATAAATTAATTACGCGCATTTAATAACTAAAATATCATTATATTCCCCCTTTAATAACATAAACGCTGCACGCCAGGGAAACCCTTAATAGCGCGGGGCCCTGTAACTGGCCATTATCCGCCTGTAATGATATTACAGAACCAATTACGCGCCATTAGAAGGGATTTTCTGCACTTTATGTGGTTTAGTCCAATCCCGCACTCCTCTTCTAAATTTCAGCTGCTTCTCGAAGCCTCATTTTGCCTCCACCTCAGAGACGCGTGGCGTCTGCGCTCTGTCGTCCCAGATGCGCTTTAAAACTAATTGAAAGGGTCCCGCAGCAGATCATTTATCTGAGGAAGCGAAATAAATCGCGGGACCCCTTGCTGTGAACAAAATCAAAAATTTGGCCTTGTGAGTGCTCTACACGCGCAGCCCCTTGTAAAGTGGACCCCCTAACACACCCTGACGAGCAATTAACCCGCCCGACAGTCAATCTAAAACCCAAAAGCAGTCATCCTCCTTTTTTTAATATATGAAAGAACCAAATAAAAAGTGCAGCGAGTACGTGTGCATGTTTATGGTTAGGGAATATGCTTAACTCTGGAATAACAATCACTTGTGATGAATACTTTGGCACCTGAGCAGAGCTGCCGTTTGCCACCCTGGGCATGTCCCCCCTCTTCCTCCTCTTATCTCAATCTCTCTTTCCCTCTACACACACGCGCGCGCGCGCACACACACACACACACATACGGAAACACCAGGGGTTGAGGGTGAGAGAGACAAAGCCGTGATAATCCGATTAGGACCAATTAGGCGTGAGATTCTGCGACACTTACTGAAAGCCTTAGCACTCTGTAGACAGTTATACAGTCATAGAGACATCTGGACACTCCCAGAGAGAAACACGCACACACCCAAAGTTAGAGAGAGAGAGAGAGAGAGAGAGAGAGAGAGAGAGAGAGAGAGAGAGAGAGAGAGAGAGAGAGAGAGAGAGAGAGAGAGAGAGAGAGAGAGAGAGAGAGAGAGAGAGAGAATCAAGAAAGAGAAAACGAGAGCCGGGGAGGTCTGGACACTCCCAAACAGAGAGTAAGTGGAAACGCATCCGCTGCTTCTCTCCAGAGCGCAAACTCACTATCATCAGAATCCTCGCTGCAGGTAGGATGCCCCCCCCCCCCCCCCCCCCCCCGCCTCCAATCAGAACATGTTCGCTTCTGCTCCGGAGATCAGTTGGATGCTGCAGACGCTGCCGCCGACCAGAAGCTTTGGGCTGAAACTTTTTGTCTGTGTTCCAGATTCGGCTTCGCAGCTCCGAGACGCACCAGGATGTTCTACTTCCACTGTCCGCCCCAACTTGAAGGAGAGTGCTGTCGCTCCAACACACGTGAGTCGTCTTTCTGGATTTGTTTCTCATCATAATTTTTATTTCATTTAAGCAGGCATAAATGATTTGTTCTGTATGGAAAGTGAGTTGGATGAAGTTTAGAAAGCGCGCATTTACGCACGAAGTGCGTCTAGAGATAAGGCCTGAGAGTCTGTTCTCTTTTTTCAAGCTTCTTTTGATCAAACAGTCTAATAAATACTTTTATATTGCTCACTTGATTCATTATTATGCTTTAATTTATATAATAAAGTTTATTTTCAGACACAGATAATCTTAAACGGACTGGCAAAAGCTTATTCGATTTTTTTATTTTAAAATAGCATTTTATTAAAAGTTTCTAAGACAATCCAGCGTGTTTGTAAAGGGTTAAAGTGTGATTCCCCCTCTGCTGTGTCTGTTGGCTGCGTTTCAGAGGCGCTGGTGGTTTGGCCCCGGGGCAGAGGGGGAGTTTTGTCCCGGGCACAGATGTTGGGTGTCATGGCTCTTAGTCCGTCATGGTTCCCTTTAGACTCTCAACATCAATGTTTCATGCAACTAATGGGAACACAAAAATATCTCCATTTGGCCAGTCCTTAATAGTCTCCCTTTCACATTTATTAATATTATTAATGTATTTTTAAGGATCAAGTTTAATTTGTCACGTTTAGGATTTTTTTTTATTCATTAATATTCAGTTTCAAATTTCTAACGTGTTTTAAACTTGAATTTAAAACGAATAGTTCAAAACAGTTTTTTATTTTTTATTTCAGTAAATTCAGGCGGGTTTGGAAACCACGCCCCAGCTGATTTTGACGATGGATTTTTGCGGAGGAAGCAGCGCAGAAACAGAACAACGTTTACTTTACAACAGGTAATTATGTTTCAGAGCATAAATATTGAAAAGTACATTATGAAAATGAAGCATCAGGAAAGTAATGCATTAAAGAAATGGGAAACAAAATCAATACAAAAGCTGTAAAGTATTTTAGAACCTGTGATTTCAGAAGAGTCAGACTAGAAATAAATATAGTTTATGTCTGACATCAAACTTTATTACATAGAAAAAAACGTCCAGCAAATGTTTAAAATAATGCTAAATTAGGCCAGACTTTCTTCAACCAGCAACTTGAATATTTTTAAGTTAGAATTAGAATTAATCAGACATTGAATCATTTCTGAGTTTGTTCTGTGTCCCCTGCAAGTTGGAGGCGTTGGAGGCTGTCTTTGCTCAGACTCACTACCCGGACGTGTTCACGCGGGAGGAGCTGGCCATGAAAATCAACCTGACCGAGGCCAGAGTGCAGGTAAGCGCCGTGCGTCAGCGCGGTGTCTTGAGCGCGTCTGACCGCGCGCGAGAGGAGAGGGTAAATTAAGCCACTCTGTCATTCCGACGGTGCACTTTAATAACATCAACGTAATGGTGAATATTAGATTAGCTTGATTAATCGGTCATTCATAATTAACCAGCGATCATGGTCTTCACTAATTTGTCCGCGCGCACAGAAGCGAGAACACGTCATCCGTGCAGATGAAACAAGGAGTTTCAAAATAAAAACAAGAGTGAAGAGAAAATAAAAACTCTTTCTGACTCTCTGGTTCGGTCTCATGCTCACAAAACATAGATAAATAAATAAAAACGCGTTTCCAAAATGTTGCCATTTCCCTCCTGCCCCGCACATATGCGCGGTTATAAACTTGGCCGGATGTAATTAAGTTACGTGTCCTGGATGTGATTTCCTGCATTCCAGATTTGCTTTTGGGTTTTGTTGTGCGCACAGATCTAATTGTAGGAAATATAATAGTTTGCCTTTTGTTCCCCAGGGTCATCTTACTATCGCTTAAACCCAATGGCGGGGTTGATAATGGAATCCAGCGCTGTAAATTAGGGATTGTAAACAAATTATTCCTCTCCTAATCCGATTACCACATTCCTATTATTAAATCTGAACATGAGTCCACCGCACTATGCAGGGATATTAAACTTACATTATTATTAGAAAATAAATTTCCTTTCTCTTGTAGTGTTGTTGCTGCACCCCCCAGCCCCCCTTTGTAAAGTGTCAATGGGGCCTCCCCCGCATTAAGAGCACGAGGCAAATTGAGATTAATGGAGCAATTATAGCCCATTCAGAGGTGTGTGTGTGTGTGTGTGTGTGTGTGTGTGTGTGTGTGTGTGTGTGTGTGTGTGTGTGTGTGTGTGTGCGTGCGCATGGGGGGGCGAGACTTCTAGTTGGAAGGTGCAGGGGTGAGATAAGTCCATTGGCTGTATTGTTGTCCTGCCATGGAAATGTCCTTTCTTTATGCCGAATGAATGCGTGCGTTTTTGTTTGGCTGTTGACATCATTTCTACCACAATGGGCAGAACGCGCAGCGCATGCGCACAGGCTCTAACCTCCATTCACACATCATGATTAATGCCTGCTAGAACCAAGTCCTAATCGAATCTGATGTTGTCAAACAATCACTAAATAGGGAAATAAACGACTTCATCATGGCTGCCTCTCTCACGGGCAGCACAACTGTCAGTGGGAAGTCATTAAAATATGATAATGAAAAATTGCTCAATTAAATGTTGTTATAAGCAGTGACCTTCATTCGATTAAGACAAGAACTTGACTTATATGTTCTTTGCAGAGTGGAGCGTGAAGTTTTTTGGGTGGGATAAGTGAGGGATGATGGGAGATTAGAGATCCAGTGATGATAGTGATGCACACGTGTGACCCATGAAGCTGGATCCATCTGGGTGTTGTGCATGTTAGTGATGTTACTGCTCTGTTTTTGTAGGTTTGGTTTCAGAACCGTAGAGCAAAGTGGAGGAAGACGGAGCGAGGGAGCTCAGATCCGGAAGGAGGGAAGGAGCAGATGAGCGACGGCTCTCCTCCGTCTCGCAGCATCAACTCTCAGTCCCCGGTGGACCATAACAGAAAACAGAAAGAACCGCTGGAGATACAACAAAGGTGAGGGAAAGCAGATAGGTGATGTAACTACTCGATCTGGGTGATGGAAATCTATCAGAATAAAGAAAATCCTGTATTACCCAAACATTCAGTATCAGCAGGACAGTGGGTCCAGGTGGTCCGTTCTTCCCATCCTGTATTCCGGGCACACTCCTCAACTCCGCTACCTACGCCCAGGCCCTCTCACAAGTCGCCACACTAAAAGGTAAATCTGATTCTCCTTCATCAGGATTAAGATCCACCTTTTAGCTGCTCTCTCCTGAAATCCAACTTTTTATTCCATCTCAGGAAACAGTTTGTGCTCCTGCTGCGTTTCTGACCCCATGGGTTTGTCCTTTCTGCCGCCCTACGGTTGCCAGGGAAACCGTACAGCCAGTGTGGCTGCCCTGCGCATGAAGGCCCGCGAGCATTCGGAGGCCGTGCTGCAGTCGGCCAACCTGCTCGGCGCAGCGACCGGACACGGCGCTGGTGTCGGAGTCCTCTCTGGGGTCGGCGTGAGCGCAGCGGGGGTAGTGAGGCCCATGGCGGGCACAGCCATGGAGGTGCCTGGCACCGGCGTTAGAGAGCGAAGCAGTTCCAGTCCCAGCGCAGCCACAAAAGTCCCCATCCTGGCCGGCAGTCCCGACAAACACGCTCACTGCTCCAAGGAGCCGCTGGAGAAAAAGTGAGATCCTGCAGACAAAACTTGGACGTGCTGATAATCTGTGTGACGGTGCCTGTTATTCCCTATCTACTCTGCTCAGACGAGCAACGAAGCAAAACTCCAGAAACATCCTGGGACAGAAATTCACAAGATCACAGCATCTGGATGCAAATAAATTGAAACATTGTAGATTATAAATGTGAGAAATTCTGAAAATCTGGTGCCTCGGCTCCCAGATGAACTGCTTTCGGACGCTCTTGGACCGCGCGCGTGCTGTTAAGGCCCGTTCGATAATGTCTTGTTTTCACTGAGAGGACCGCTACTTTGACTTTTTGCATGAAGACCGTGGGCGTCGGACTGAAGATTCTGCAACATGTGCTCAGATGATGGCCTCTCATTCTTTTGATTCTGAAGTGAAAGTGCACTTTAACACTAATCAGTCTTTTCCACCGTAAAGACTTTTTTTTCTGAGTGAGCTGAATCCATTCAGATCCAGACAGCTCCGGTTGTCTGTTAGCACCTCCGCGGTGCCAGCAGACAGACAGAGAACACACCAGTCCTGTTGTGACACGTTCTTTAAAACAATTAAAGATGTAGTCGCTCATGTTTCTCTCCTGTTGCCTCTCGCTCCAGCCATCTGCTCTGATACATTATTTATCAGCTTCTCTTAAAGCCAAGAGTGGAGAGCAATCGTGACTCTTATTATTTATTTACTTTTAGAAACGCTCTCTTTTCCTCCTGCCACTGAGTGTTTTTATTAAATTACCCTCCAAACAGGATATAAAAGCTATTTATTAATGTTGAATTGAAACAAGTTACCTCAGGGTTTCTCAAACAGGGTGTAGCCTGTATTCGTCGACTCTCTGATTCCTAAACATTTCCCTGCCCTGGAATAACTCTGGATCAGCTGATGGGATTGATAATATTTAACCGCCGGGCCAGTAGTTTTGCCTGATTCAATTTGCGTCCTTGAGGATTTTCAGGAAATTACTTTTGATAGTCAATAACACAATTAAGTAAACTACACACACATTATCATGAATAATGGATGTGAAATTATGTATTACCATGAAGTACTGGTTCAATAATTGATGAGGCGACACCCTGGTGACACCGAGAAGCGGATAATGTCAGAAGTTGTGCCAGGTTGTGCACAGAGTGCTCGACATCCTCGTTTTTTAGACGTTATTGTGTGTGCATGTTGTAAATATCTTACAGTTATACCAATAAAAGCAATGCTTTCATGAACTGAAACCTGGAGACTCATTTAATTTTCACAGGATTTTTATTTTATTGGAGCACCACGCCGCTCTAAAAAGATCACGTTTTATAATTAGTTTAGCTCTCAATTTAACAAAAAACACAGAATCTTTATCTTTTCATATTTGGAGTTATTTAAGATGCTTTTTGTAGCTCAGTAACACAGAATATCCGTGCATGCATGAAAATGTGGCAGAATGGACAGCTCAAATCCAGCCACCTCACACAAAAGATGTGGATAAAGCACATTCGGTCCCTCCGCAGAAGCAGTGGGATTTAATCATTCGCCAAAACAAAAGATGCTGAAGTTATAATGACTCCGATCATCATTAAGTTCTGCATGGCACCCATCACTCACTCTTTAATATTTCATGAGCAAGTCAAGATGGTGTTGACATTGGGCTGTGCATGTGGCATCATTGATAATTTCCAGTCACCTAAAAAAAAGTCCTGAGACGATTTCGTGGAGCATTGTTATATCAAATTAGCTGGAGAGCGGCCAGAAACGCAGACGGATGTGGTGAATGCGGGGGACAGTAGTTGAACTCGGTTCTTACGTTGCAGTTAATGGGCTTCTTTTGTTGCAGTAATGAAATATTTTTTCCCCCTTGCAAAGATGTGGGGAAATGTGTCCCGCATGTGCACAGACACATCAGTGAGAGGAACACAGAAACAGGCAGCCTGAGAAAATCTTTGCATTAGATGCAAAACATTAATTTAAATGTTTTATAACTTGGATTTAGAGTTGGACATAAAGTGCACGGAGGCCCGGTCCAATAAAATACCTGAAAAATTATCATTTCTGCTTTTGATTCCTGCTTCAGAGGTGATCAATAACACAATCAATTAGAATCAGTTAAGATTACGTCTGAATGGAGATTATACAAACAAAGCAGATCTTAATGCAGCAAGTAATGTGTCTGCTGTCTGCCACATAACCACAGATGGGCTTTTGCTGACGCAGCGCAGAGGAGCATCCTCAGCCGCTGTGATCAATGCTCACATCCTCTGATGCTCCTCCGTCAAAATGTTTAGAATTTTTTTTAAGTTTTACAAGATAAAAACCCTAACCCTAACCCTGACCCCACTTCCACACCTCACACAAAACATTCAGTTTCTACGTTAGTCCACTAGAGGGACACGGTGAGCAAGACATTTCTTCATGTTTCACATAGATGGAGATACTAAACATTTTAGCTAAAATTCGTTTTTTTTTTCAAATTTCTATTCATTAATCAAAATTTTTTTAATCACT
Organism: Nothobranchius furzeri; assembly: GCF_043380555.1. Classification (NCBI taxonomy): domain Eukaryota; kingdom Metazoa; phylum Chordata; class Actinopteri; order Cyprinodontiformes; family Nothobranchiidae; genus Nothobranchius; species Nothobranchius furzeri. The sequence goes on along the minus strand of NC_091752.1, from coordinate 22,514,714 downwards.
TATAAGCCAAGCACGAGACAAAATCACAGCAAGTTGCATATTTAATATTGAGATCTTCACAATTAACAAAAAGGAAATTAATGTTTTTAAATAGTGTGCTTGTGATGTTGAGAGGGGGAGTGAGGTTAGTTTAAACAGGGATTACCTCAGCCTTTCATCTATTTTTCTCAGCTGTGTGAGTGTGTGTGTGGTTGTGTGTGCATATGTGAAGGGAGTGTGTCTCCATTAAGGCCCATGTGTGTGAGTCCATCATCCCACCAAGGCAGCACTGCAGCCGCCAACAATCCCAGGAAACTATCTGCTGCAGCAATCTCCTATTATAGCTGTGGGCTGCAGGAGGGGAGAGGGATGGACGGGTCAACGGGGGAGGAGCTGTTCCTCTCCTTCCACTGCCTTATGGCCTTTTTCTGCTGGGGTGAGCAAGGCTGTAGTCAGGGAGATCTCATCAATGGAGAGGTCATTTTTGTAAGCAGAGGAGAATTCTCAGAGAAAAATAAAACTCCTGGGCAGAAAGCTTCATTTCAGTCTCCCGTGAGGTGGTGGGCGGTGACTTGTTTATGCTCCATGTGACACCAGATATCAGTGACTGGACTCCAGTGTGTGTGTGTCTCATCAGAACCCACTCCAGCACAACTTCAGATCACTCTGACTTTGAAATTTCTGTCAAATCACAAAACCTCCAAGCACGCTGCATAGTTAGCTCCCAGTTAGCTCTCACTGCTAATGGCCAACAGTCCAGATTTATAAATAGTTTAGAGGCTGTTTGTTTCATCCTTCTGACACTCGACACCAAAGGATCTCGTGCTAGCTCAAGTCCTCATTCTGTCCCCCCATGGTGGACGCTCTCTCTGGGACGATTCCTCTATTTTTGTCTGGTCTCCCATCCCGAACCCTGCTGCCTGCTGCCGGTCAGATGCCCAGAGACCTCACAGTGAAGCATGTGGAGGATTTAGCTTTGGACGGTTGGCATAAAGCTCTGCCAGACGGTGGATGTGTGCGGTGACAGCTTGGAATTGCACCAGCGAGGCCTTTTTTTGGGCTGAAGGAGCCTTTTCTGGATTTCTGAACGGGCCCCAAATTATGGAGTATGAACTTAAAAGGTAGGGTCCAATTTTTTTGGTCCGTATTTAAAAGAAGCAAGTGAAAAGCAGATCAGAGAAATGATAAAAGGTGGGAAAACTGCAGCTTTTCACATGGAAATTTATTTTTTTGCACCGTGAAAAATCCTAAAGCAAATAAATAAAATAAAACATGTTTTCCAACAAAATCAGAGTTTTTTGATGAGATTTACAATCATGCGGTTGTTTCTGTATTTAGAAGTGACAGATATGTGGATGTTAACCCTCTGGAGGCAGGCGTTCCAGATAAACCCACCTACCGGTTACTCCACACACGTATTTCATGAGCATTTTGTTTTACTCAGAAATACCCCTGAAGGACTTAGTTGTTGGTCCTTTTATCAAAACTTATTTTGAGCCTGAGAGGGTTAAATATGCTCTCAGACCGGAGATGAAAATCAAACTCGCTCTGGTGTCGGGTTTTAGAGCCGGAGACCCGTCACTGGACAAAAATAAACCTATCACATGCAAGAATATGGAGAAATCATCCTGTCAGTTAGAGACGACATTATCATTACATAAATAGATGTGTGCATGTTTATTAACAAGACATCTAACTGAAATATCAGATGTTTAACTTTCTAAATGCTTCACTTGAATGAAAAAAAAAAAAAAAAAAACGACCACTAAAGATGTCAGGAACTTCAGCTGAAAGGAGTTTCTGCGGCGTCTCCCGAAGATTCAGCCGTACACTTTTGAACTTTCATTTATATATTTGACGTTGAGGGTCAGCAGTGAGTAGCTGTCATGATAAAATGAGATCCAAGTCAGGGAATATTATCAATCCGTGTGACATTCTGAGCAGGATGACTCAGGCTGGCTGGATTATAACAGATCTAATGCAAGATACTGTATTTTTAAATCTGTAAACATTTCATTCGAAAAGCAGCACAAAAGAGGTGATGTATGATGTACCTTGCTCTAATAAAACATTTTAACCCAGTCTAATTAAATATAATTGGTAATAAAGATTTTAAATGCCACATGAAGCGTAATAAATGTTTATGAACTTCACCAGCAGTTCATTTTCTAGTTTTACCTCTAGAGCTTAAGCTCTTCTCGTTAAAGGCATTTTAGTCCGCTCTAACCTGCCCTCCGTGTAGTAAAACTAAAGGATTATCATACGATTAGTTGTCAGTTACTGACTGGTCCAACCAGCGATGTTAAAATGTTTCTTTTTTAGCAATATAAGATATGCAGATATAGACTTACACTTAATTTCTGATATACCAATGTATGCAGGGTTTTTCTTCCTCATTAAAATAAAAAACTGAATTATTTTATGTAAATAACACCATGTCTGACCATCCGCCCGCCCGTCCGTCTATCTATCATTCATAATTCAACTTTATTTGTGCAAAAACAATCCAATCCAACATTATTTATAATGCACTTCAAGAAAAAGGACCAAAGTGCTTTGCATCCATATAAACCACACGGCAGCAACAGAGAGCTAAATATTCCAAAAAACAATCCACACTCATACCATGTAAAGCAAAAAACAAGTAGACAAGAACAAATAAAACAGTCTAAAATGTAATCGTTCACTAAAATATCGAGCTAATAGTTACACCTCATGAGGTGTTAAATGCCACGACAAGGAAAAGAGTTTTGAATGCAGATTTAAAGTCGCCACAGAGGTGGACTGTCAGTGTTCTAAAGCAGGCGTGGGGAACCCTGGTCCTCGAGGGCCGGTATCCTGCATATCTTTGCTCCAACACTTGTGATTCAGTGGTTGATTCACCTGTTCAGCAGCTCACCAGGCTCTGCAGAAGCCTGTTAATCACCTGCTGATTGAAATCAGGTTGGATAGTGGCACTCGATGGACCAGGGTTCCCCACCCCTGTTCTAAAGGCAGGTCATTGTTTTGGACATTTGATCTTATTTTTAGTCCAGCAAAAAAGTATTCTCTACAATAACAGCACTAGAAATATGTAAATATTCCTAAAAATGATCATAAATCTTTTTTTGTAAAAATAATTCTGCCAGTGGGATAATAAAAGCTGCTTGGCTGGAATTCCTAAAGCTATTAAGTAAATTTGTGTGCTCAAAACCAGAAAACCATGATCATATTCATGAATATTTACTGTATGTGCTCGATTTAGGCTTTTTTAAAAATGATATACCGATATTATAAATACTTTATTTCCAATACCGATATCTGCTGTGTCCCCCTCTCATAAAGAAAAGAAAAACTAAAACATTTTAGGTTACTAACATCACATTTTTCCTATTATTATTCAAGACTCATTTATTCATCTGGTTATTTTAGGGCTGTTATGTTTTCTGTGTGGTGTTGGCCTTTTATGACATGTTTTCATTTATTTTTATTAATTGTTTTATTCACTGTTTGTGTTCACAGTTTTTATTTTCTCTTTTTTTGTTTAAACTTTTAAAATGTTGTCAAGCACCTTGTGGCTCATGCCTGGGAAAGGTGCCATACAAATAAAGTTTACTCACTAACTTACTATTATGCCTAAATTTGAACATTTTCTGTTCAGAATGACAACTAATTTAAGTAAGTAAAAAGGAAACGTGCTGTGTTTATTTTGTCTCGAACAGCAGCTGAATCGTGTTCTCCCTAAGAGTGTCACTACACTGTGTGAATTATTTAGTAATGCATTTTTGTCTTTTTCTATAAATTGCAGTTATGGTGATAAAACATTTATAAAGATCTTTGAAAAAGAAGTAAGCCTTAGGTGGAGATTCTTGTTTTTGTTTTACTCATTTGTCACCATATAAGGCTCATTTCTTTTTCATCAGTTCAAAAGCTTTACCTCAGATCCATCATATTTAACATTTTGAGAGCGAGGAGACATAGCTGAGTTTGATGTATCATATAAGTATGGCATGTAAAAGTTGTGTCAATGTAAAACTGTAATGCTGATATTAATGGTAGGCCAATAATAGAACAAACTGTTTAAAGTGACAATGTGTAGTTTGAACCTTTAACCCCTGGAAATATTCATCAAAATGTTGAAAACGAATAAAATGATGCCCAGTCATTGAAAAATATTGACGGCTTTGTAAATATATAGGTGTCTGGGTGACGCCATGTTAGACGCCATGTTTCACGCAAGCCGGTTCAGGGTCCTGCGCCTGCCAATGATGATTGGCTGGACGTATGACTTCGAAAGTTTCGTTGCCACATTCAAAAAAGTTTTGTTAGCACATTGACACAGAAGATTTTAATTGATCAGGACAAATTTGCATCTGCAGTCCTTTGGAGAAAACGTTTATATTGCCAAAGGAAATATAAAATATAAGCAAAACTGGCGCAGCAGTAGCTCAGGTGGTGGAGCGGGTTGCCCCATGATCGGAGGGTCATGGGTTCGACTCCAGTGCCTGCCAGAGGTATTCTGCTGTTGTGTCCTTGGGCAAGACACTTCATCCAACTTGCCTGTCTTATGGTGGTCAGAGGGGCCGACGGCGCCAAATAGCAGCCTTGCCTCTGTCAGACCTCCCCAGGGCGGCTGTGGCTACAAAGTAGCCAGTGTTGGGAACGTTACTTTAAAAAAGTAATTAGTTATAGTTACTGATTACTTTGTCAAAAAAGTAACTCAGTTACTAACTGAGTTACAAGATCATAAAAGTAACTAATTACCAACAAAAGTAACTACTTAGTTACTTTTTTCATTAAAGAATGCAAGAATTACTACAATAGTAAAATATAAATGACTAATGACTGAACATAATAAAATGTATGTCCAAATGTTTTATATAAACCTGAATAATTTAAATAAATAAGCACTTAACAGGAGGAACTACTAACAGGAGCATTACACTAATCTAGACTATTAAAAGGTCACTGTGTGATATTTAACAAAAACCCAATCAGCTAAAAACTAAAATTGCAAATAGAAACACCTGTAAAGGTTCCCGAGCCTTTAAATGGTCTCTCAGTCTAGTTAAATTACAGAAATAAATGTAATTTTGCACAGCATTCTAATTTTTCCAGCTTCACATAATTGTGTGTTTTTAGGTTTTTAGCAGCATTTCTGTTGCTGGTAATCTAGTAACAGTTAAATAAATGAATAAATAAATAAATAAAATCCTTTAAAATGACACTAGAAGAGGCACAAATCTGATGGAGGACTTAAATGTACTAACATGGGTCAGACCCAACCACAGAAGAGCTGAAGCTGGGTGGTAAACACACACAGGTAGTTCTAATAACACCTGAGCTCCATGACGTCTGAGACTGATGCATCAGTGTTACAGCGGGACTAAAGACATGATCAGAAACAGGTTACAGCTGGATGATCTAGGAAGGCAGAAGATCGTTGCAGGACGTCTGCGCGGTGAACAGGTGAGCGGACCTTCGGGACGTCCCGCTGTCATGCTAAGGGCACGGCTGCAGACCCGCAGATTCGCTGCTGCACGCATTTTCTTATCAGTAACAGGAAGACGTTTTGATACAAGAAGACGAAATTAATTAGTTTGCTCGTTACAGAAAGAAATATTTTTTATTAACGCGGTTATTTTAAACGGAGTTATTCCCGTTGGGTCTATAGCATGCAGTGACTGAGACCGTGAGGGTCTCCGCCCACCCGGCCAGTCATCATCGTGTTTGTAAGTGCGTTACCGACACCTCTCTCTCCCTGGCTGCAGCTGAAGTGTGGCGGTCAGAAAGCCTCACGCTGCTGCTCAACGTTCGACAAGCACATAGTAACGCACAACGTTCTGTCCCCAGTAACGGTAACGGCGTTGCAACGGCGGGAAAAGTAATTAATTAGATTATTCCGTTACCTATAAAAGAACGCCGTTAGAAACGCCGTTATACTTAAACGGCGTTACTCCCAACACTGAAAGTAGCTTACCATCACTAACAGTGTGTGAATGTAAGAGTGTCCTAAAAAGCACTATATAAGTTCACTGCATTATTATTATTATTGTTATAAATATTAAAATATCAGAAACGGCAATGAAATGGGGCAAAATTTTAAATAACATTATTGAACAAATAGCCAGTATACACCATTTTGAATGAATTAATAGATTTATTTACATAAGAATGAACAAAACATAGAGAATTCTATACAAAGTGAAATGGCTGCTAATTATGTGAATGAATACATTTGAAATGTTCACACGTAAGAACTGTTGTGCGTTTTGGCACAGTCTGATGAAAACTAGCATCAACATTGCTTTCTCTCCAATTACCTGAAGGACCATCAAAGTCTGAGGAGTCACGTCCAGGTCGCGGCGGTATGGTGTAAAAGACCCTGAAATGTGTGTGACGCCCCTTATTGGTGGGACACACTGATGCTTTAAAAACTAAGAGTTTTTACTTGATTGAAAACCAGTTTTTACAGTGTTTGATGACTACTTTACTGGACGTTTGGCTAATTTTGTTAAAAACAAACAAACTGCTTTCATTATTGGGAGGAGACTGAAATGTCGATGTCACTTAAAACCCGTGTTACACTTTTAAACTGAAATCAAAGTGAACGTTGCAGTGATGCGTCCTGATTACCCAAAATAACTCACGTGAGTCTGTCTGTCCTGAGCCTAGCAACAGTGCAGCTTTCACCCACAGCACGTCCCTGAAGGTCACGGTGGCTGAGTGAAATGATTTACAGAGCTGTTCTCAGAGCCACATACAGAACATTGCTGCTTATTGCAAAAAGGGGAAACTCTGGTTCTCATAAATCAAACAGAACAACATGAAATGGTATCATGTGAGAAAAGGCTTTATATAAATTCTGGTTTTTGGATTAAAGTCGAAGCACACTTATGATTTGAATAGCAAACCCAGATGTTTTTTTTTCTGTGAACTTCATCAGCTCCAGCCTGATTCTCCCTTTTTTGTTTTTCTTTAGGAAAGCTTTGAAGTCCAGGAGTATTTGTGCACGGGGAAATTAAATCCCACAATGCCTTCGGAGCAACTTCCAAACATAGGCCCCAAACTCCAGGAGCTGCAGCTCCACCAGCAGGCACAGAGCATAATTTTAAAATCTATATTTACATGAATGACTGAACGACTGAAGACAGAGCTTCTTTCTATTGAGTCTGCATCATGACATCGGCTGAGAAGCGTCGCTCGAGCAGAAAGAGTGGTGGACGCCGAAAGCACAGCGACGGGGGCTTCAGCGACGCCTCCAGCGGTGGGTCCTTCCTGGATGAGGCCGACCGCGAGGTCAGCAGTCTGACGGACAGAGCGTTCAGAAGTCTCTGCATCGGAGAGGAGGCTGTTTATAATGACTCTGACCTCAGTCTGTCTTCACCAAGCATCCAGAGAGACAGACAGCTGACCTTTAACCAAGACAGAAACATGGAGGTGAGAGACTGGGAGGAACAAAAGAGAGCTGCACATGAGAATTTCAGCCTCAGGGTGCAGCAGTATGGACAGGACTGGATGCTCGGGGGGATGTGTGGAGCAGAGATCCACAGAGATCCACAGTGGCAAGATTATGGCGCGAGGATGCAAGGGATGGTTTCTGCCACATTCCAGCACTCCTTGGTGGAAACTTGTCAGCAGGGAAACCCTCTGAGGGAGGGGGAGCTTTCTTTCTTTAGCAATGGAGCAACAGAGTTGAGGTCACAGCAGCGCAGAAGCCACTCCAGAGTTTCTTCTCTCGTCAGAGCCTTCAACGCTGAGGGCCGCAGGGACGAAGAAGGAATAGATAATAATCCAGGGGTGTGGAGTGATGGGACAGGTTGGGACAGAGCGGCTCTTGTGAGCGTCCAGAAGGAACTTTCTGAACTCTCTACATCATACCAGCACAATTCTGATGGTCATCACTTCCCTTCTGCAACTCTGTTTTCACCTCAGGACACCGGTTTCTGTCCCCCCCATGGAATGGCTCGAATGTCCCAGGTGAAACACAACATGTCTGCACAGGTCAGCTGCAACTCCAACTTCTTCATTCACAGCGAGTTCAGTCCCTTCAGGCTATGGAGGGAACACAACAGGTTTCCTTTCCAGCAAGGAGACATCTCTGGCTTCATGCAGCGTTCAGAGTTTCCAAAATGGTACAACACGCCGATGTACAACGAGCTTTCGCTTGAAAACCAGTCACACGCTCCCTATAGGGATCTCAGAGACTCAAGGAATCACCTGGGACTCACAGCTCCCCCACCTCGGTCCACTTCAACGTCCACGGTGCTGCAGAAAGCTTCAGCCATGGAGAAACGCTGCGAGTCAGAGCTGGCGGGCCATTATCCTCACAGGAAGTGGACACAAAGTCTGGGCGCTAACAAACTTCCATCCCAACGTCCATCAACGGCTTCGCCCACCACTGAGATGTCTCGACGGGTCAGAGACACCATCAGCTCTGTCAAAGCTCTCCAGCAAAAGCTGAAAACGATGTCTGATCAGAACACGACAACAGAAAAGACAACAAATCAAACAAACCAAGGAGGACTTTCTGGGCACGAAAGGTTGGGCAACCATGGCAACACCGCAGTGACACTAGAGGCTAATGCAGTCAGCACCAGCAGGCTGCTCACACCTGCAGCCCAATGGGAAGCAGAGACGTTATGTCTCAAGCAGCATGACGTTTCTCCTCAACCGGTGGAGCATCCTCCTGTACGAGCTGGGAGCAGGGGAGGCACTCCTGATGTCAGGATGTCCAGCTACAAATCTAGAGCTACGAGTCTCCTCTTCAATCTCAAAGATAACAGGAAGAGAGTAAAAAGCACCTACAGCCCTGCCAAATTTAAAGGTTTGGAGATTCAGGAGAAACCGAAACAGCCTTCAGTGCAAGAGACATCTCAGCCTGTGACGCAAATCCCTGTTTCTACAGATGCGGACATTCAAGAACCCAAAAGAACTACAGTGAACCATCATTACAACCCTGGACTATCACTCACAGCTCAAACACACCAACCTGAAGGAGTGAATCCAGAAAACAACGTTGGCGATTACCAAACAGTGCAGGCGCAAGGTCAGACGGTTCATCATGCTGGCTTTAGTGGCTTCATCCCTGAGAACTGCATTAACTATCAGCTGGCTAATGGACAGAATCCTCATGAAAACGTAGCATCGTTTACTCCCCGTAAGCGAGATTATCTTGGATCAGCGGAGCAGCTTCAGCAGTCTGATTCTGCCACAGACGCATCAAGGTTAAACACTGCAAACAGTCACAGCAGAGAATATTTAAGAAGCCAAGCTCATTCTGAGCAGGCTTTCAATGAACCAGTGGGAGGAGTACTCTCAAAGGTGAAAAGGTATGAGCAGATGAGAGAAAACAAAGACATTTACAAAAGTGTGTCCTCACAGGATAGATGGAGGCAGGTACGTAGCCAAGAGATGGAGAAGTTCAGTCTGAAACCAGCTTTGTTTCAATCAAAACACGATGTTTTAACAGAAACGTCACAAGAAGAGACCCGGTCAGGTAGAGGTAAAGAGAAAACAGAGCTGGGGGAGAGCTCGGTTCATGGAGAACAGGAACAGGGGGGACGACAAGAGCAAAAGACAAAAGAAGACAGTTTAATGCAGATTTGTGATGAAAGTTTCGATCAACATCACAGAAAGCAAGTCGATCTTTATCCTGCGACAGAGACGCAAAACCCGGGTCAGGTTGAACAACACACGTCCTTTCTAAAAGAGGAGGAAACAGAAAGTCAACAGCTAATTAAAATTCATCAAAAGGGTGAAATCCCTGAAGACACGCCTGCCCAAATGCATCAGATGCAAGACAAACTGCATGTTGACAGCAAGGATGAAGACGCCACAGCGAAACACAAAACGGGTCAAAAGTCCAAAGCAGAGGATCAACACAAGGTTCAAGTAGAGCAGCCCAAAGGAGAGCCGCTTGATGTCACTTCAGCTGAGAAGTCGATTAAAATAGAGGAGTCCAAATCAGACCCAACAAAAACTAAGAGTTTAAGACAAACCCATGAAGAGATTAAAGAGGAGAAGAGGAGAGGAGAACAGGACGAGCAGGTCGGAGAAAAAGAACCAGAGACAGATGGAGAGAAAGAAACAAAAACAATTCAGCTGATTTCAGACGAGGCTGAAATTATTACAGATGAAGTCGGGTGTGAGCACGCGAGAGAGGAGCAGGTGAAAGCAGAGATCACAGAAACAGAGGAGCTAAAAAAGGAACATGTTCAAATCCAACCTGCAAAGTCTGAGGAGGCTGAGACGGTTAGAGCACAACAAGCTGTCATAGAAGAAGCCACAGGGAAAAGTATAAAACCAGAGGAGGAGATCGAGGCTGAACGAGTCAAGACAGAAAATACTAAACAAACTGAAGACAGAAAAACACAGCAAGCAGATGAAATGAAGGAGACACAAACCAAAACCGAAGGAATCAAAGTTAAAGCATCAGAGGCTGAAAGAGACTGCGTTACAGCTGAGAATGTCCGACGACCTAAGGATGTGAAAGATTCGAGTAGTAAAGGTGAAGTGAGCTCACATAAAGCAGAAATCCTGGCCAGAGAGACAAAAGGCAAACAGGAAAAGGTAGAAGAAAACAAACAGGAGCGGTCTAAAGCAGTAAACCTGAAGGAGAGCTCCGAAAACCTCACAGCTAAACTTACAGCAGCTCAGCCGGTCAGAAATGAACCAGACAGAGTCGAGCAAGTCAAGTCAGAGTTAGCTAAAGCTAAAGCAGAGTTAGCCAAAATAAAGGAGAAGATGAGAGGAGACCAAAAGGAGAAAGTAAAAAACAATGCAGCCGTAAAAGAAGATGAAGCTACAAAACACAAAATTCCTTTAAGGATGGTTCCAGAAGAAAACAAAGACAACGTAAAGCCGGGTGAACTGGATGAGATGCCGAGTCACAGGGATGCTAAGGGTTATGATCGACCCTGGGAAAAATATGGTTTTTCAAATGCTGCAAAAACAAACCACATGACACCAGGAAGTGTAACAACCGATGCTAATAAAACAGAAGTTACATCTCTCAAAGAAGCTGGGATAGGAAATAATGAGACAAATAAACATGAACCCGGTCTGGCAAAAGCTAACACAGGAAAAAAGGAGGAGATCCTGGTGTGTCATGGGGAGCCATCCAAAGAATTCAAACTATCCAACACTAACTCCAGTCCCACGGCTTTGTGTACTAAAGCAAATGATGACCGTGTCCATGAGTCAAAGGATGACCAAACGTCTGTAAGAGAGCTAAGAGATTCTGACGTGGCTAAACTCACTCCTCTAGAAAGAAAAGCTGACTTGAATGAGCAAACCACCGGCCCAGGTAAAGAGCTACCTGTTACTTCACCGAGAGTTTTACTGCACAAAGAGAGAGCGCAGACTAAGCAGGAAATCCTGACTTCCAGAATAAAAGCTCATGCCGAAAAAGAAATTTCAGCAATAAGAGAAAAGGGACTGACTTTACGAGAAGGGTTTATAGGCAAAGGTTCAACCAAGCATTTAGCAAGTGGTCAGAGTGCCAACGTTCGACAGAAACCTCCATCACAGGAAGCGCCTAAGAATCAGGAAGCATTTAACAATATTCCATTAAAGATGGAACATTCACGACTAGAACCAGCCAAGTCTGAGCCAGTCCGGAGCTCAGCGACAGTAAAGTCTGCGACAACCAACGATCAGCTTGTAGAACATACGGAAAACAGCGCAACGAGCAGAACTGTGAGGAATATGCAGAAAGAAGTTGGGATGAAGTCACAGATGAAAAGTAAAGAGCAAGAAATAGTGAAAAACAATCCAGTAAAAGAGCAAGAAAACTCCACAGACCCGTCTGGAAGACAGAAAGAGGAACTCCAGCAAGCACACATGAGAGAAATTACTAGTGAAAAGACAAAAGATCAAACAGAAGCTGCAGGTGTGAAAGCTGCAAACTCCAAATTTCAGACCACAGAGAACTGTGGAAGTACCAAAGCATCAAATCATGACTCAGAAGCGCTGAGTGTTGTGATTGGACAGAAAGACACCACCGCAATAAACGACAGCCTGGAGATCACGGGAATAATGGTAACCATCAGAGAGAGAAATCCATTGATGAACACGGATTGGGGAAAGAACAGCCCTGGAAAACAAAATTCAGCTGAACAAGAGTGCAAAACCTCGGAGGCAGAGAAGGGCTATCCAGCAGAGGAAGAAAGCACCTGTGCAAAGGAAGTTAGCAAGGTAAAAGCAAAAGAGGAAAAGAAAACTCAGTCTGCATTAAAGGAAGATCCAGCTGAAGTTGTTAAATACAACAGCACTGAAAATGTCCAAGAAGCTTTCATTTTGGAGACAAAAACGAAAGACGTGATTGAAAAAGTCACAGACAAAATGACAAATCTGCAGCGAAATTCTTCTGCAAGTGTAGAACCACAGGGAGAACTTTTTACTGCACGTACTACGGATAAAGAGTTGACAGAAAAGCAATCAGTCCTCTTCAAGCAAGACACAAATGTACAAGAAGCTAAATGCATCATGACAAAAAGTGTAAAAGATGATTTGGTGCAAAGCTCAGAAGAGATGAATCAACAAGAAATAGAGAAATCACAAATAAATAAAACATCTACTACCCACCCGGCCAACTCTGACATAAACAACAGCAAAGGAGATTTCTCTATTGCAATAAAATCTTCCAAAAGCATCGATGGCCAAACTGCACCACTTCCAGAGGAAGAGTCGTTTTCCAAAGATTCAGCCGAGAATGAAAAATTACAATCTAACTCAGAACAGAGCAAAGAAGCAAATCAAGACGTCAATGTACACATCGACACCATCGCCATCCGAGTTGTTCCATCAGCCACCGAAGAGGACAGTTTGAAAATAGCTGCATGTAGAGAAGAGAAAGCAATCGATGAGCGCTGCTTGAAAACCTTTCCTTCAGCAAGTAGTAAACAGAAAAGGCAGGAAAGCCTGGAAGATAAATCAGCTGTGCAACATGTGTTGTCAAGTGTGAGAAAGCTGTCTGACTCTTTGAAAGCAAGCAGTAAACCAGACAGCACAAGCACATGTAAATCTGAACATGGAGGGCCTGGATCTAACGCATCACCAGAGGAAGGAGGCTACTTCCAAGTACAAGGAGTAACAGAAGCAAGCAATGGGACCCAAAGTAGTGCAACTAATGCTGAAGATGAATTCAAGGAAAAGGAAGTACCAGTGGTGCCGAACAAGACCAGCGATGGATTAAACCAGCAGGTCTTCATGCTCGCTCTGGATCAAACGGAAAATAAAGCACGTTTAGGAAAGGATCAAGAAGAGGACATCCTAAGAACAAATCAGGAAAAAGACGACAACCTGGGTTTAAAACAGGCAGATGGTTCGAAGGACAGACAACGTGTCACTGGAGGAAGAGAGGCAGATCAACACAATCAATCCCACCGCAAAGACAACCAGCCTAATTCCTCATCAGCGGAAAAACTGATTTTAAAAGATTCACGCTCAACCAAATTCTATTCAGTTCCACAAAAGCCCGAAGCTAAACCGAAACCTGAAGGAAGAGTTTCCACAGCACCGACTATATCAGCGCTTGCAGACTATGCCAGATTAAAGGTGATTGTTTCAGAGGACAAAGAGGACACGGCACCTCAGGACTTCCCTCCCAACAAAAAAGAAGGATTCTTCCCTCTAATACAGACTCGTCCAAGTAGACGTCCTGTGTTCAGTGATAACCACCCAAATGAGCCACTGGTAAAAGACAGAAAGTTGGCAAATAAAACAGAGATTACCACTATAACGATTAAAGAACCCAAAGAGATGATGTTTCCTATTACTGAGAAGGAGCACCAGCGAACGGGGATGTTCAAACTGGGAGGTAAAGAAAGATCAGAGAGAATAGTTTCAGATAGTCAAATGGATGCAGGTCCAAAGGAAAATGTGGAAATCCACTCCAGCCACAAAGAGACAAACAAGTCGCCAACAGCTCAAACTGGCACCAAAAGACTCGATCTAAGTTCAAGTCAGCCAAAAAGTCAAGTGGTGGCTCCAGCTGAACTGACAGACAAAAAACTAATTCTATGTGCAACTTTAGGGCAAAAGAAAGAGAACACAAGTCAACTGGAGAAAGACGAGAGACCTGAAACACAACAAACTAAAGACACTGAGGCTGGAGCTGAGGATGGGGGGACCAGTAGGCTAAAACAACAAAAGCTTTCAAATCGGCACGAAGAAACCAAAACAAAGCAGCAGAGTCAGGAACAGAAATGCAACGAAGAACAAATGCTCAGACATGAAAAGAAAAAAGATGAAGAGGACACAAAAATAAAACACATGCTAGAGGAGAGCAGAGCATCTCTGGCTGAAGAACAGAGGAAAGCCTGCAGAAGAGAAGAGGAGAAAAGAGCAAAGGAGCGTGAAGCTGTAAATATTATGATCAAGGAGAGGCGAGAAAAACAAAGACAATCAGAGGTACGAGCAGGAGAAGAAATCAAATCCAAACAAAGACAAGAGCAGAAAGTTCTTCTAAAGGGAGGGCACGTACATACAAAACAAAAAGAAGAAGATGGAACAGAAAATGCAGAAAGGAAATTAATAAAGATTGGGGATGAGAACGTTTTCAGAGTAGGAGAAGATGACGCTAGGAGATTAAAGCAACAGGAGAAGGAGAGCAGTGCTCACGGAGAGCATCCGAGCAGGACTGCAAAAGAGGAGCAAAAGAAAGCCTCCCACGAGAGGGAACAATGGAGGCCGGTACAAGAGGAGCAACAGAGGAGAACAGCAAAAGAAGAGCAAATGAGATCTGCTCAAGTGGAACAGCAAAGATGGCTGGCACAAGGGGAGCAAAGGAGGAAATCTATACATGAAGAGCAGCAGACACAAGCTGCTCTAGAAAATCAAAAAAGAAGAGCTGCCAAGGAGTATCAAAAGAGGACAACAGCAGAAGAAGAGAAAATGAGAACTGCCCAAATGGTGCAGCAAAGAAGGCTAGCACAAGAGGAGCAAAGGAGGAAATCTGCACATGACCAACAACAGAGTCAATATACTGAAGAGAAACACAAAATAAAAACTGCCCAGAAGGAGCAACAGAGTGGAGCTGCTCAAGAGGAGCAACATAGGGGACTGGTACATGTAGAGCAACAGAAGAGAGCTGCAGAAGAAGAGCAAAGGAGAGTTGATGGAGTAGAGCAGCAAAAGAGGCTGGCACAAGATGAGCAAAGAAGGAAATTTGCTCATGAGGAGCAACAAAGAAGAGCTGCATATATAGAGCAACAGAAAATAGCTTCACAAAAAGAGCAACAGAGAACATTTGTTCAAGCTGAGCAACAACAAAAAACGGAGCAAGAGCAAGGAGCTACACACATGGAGCAGCAGAAGAGAGCTCCACATGCAGAGCAACAGAATAGGGCTAAATATATAGAACAACTAAATAAAGCTGCACATGTAGAGCAACATCATAACCCTGCACATGTAGAGCAACAGAATAGAGCTCCATATGTAGAGCAACAGAATTATGCGGCACATGTAGAGCAACATCATAACCCTGCACATGTAGAGCAACAGAATAGAGCTCCATATGTAGAGCAACAGAATTATGCTGCACATGTAGAGCAACATCATAACCCTGCACATGTAGAGCAACAGAATAGAGCTCCATATGTAGAGCAACAGAATTATGCTGCACATGTAGAGCAACAGAACAGAGCTTCATATGTAGTGCAACAGAACAGAGCTCCATATATAGAGCAACATAGTAGAGTTGTACATGTAGAGCATCATAATGATGCTGCAAATGTAGAGCTACATAATATAGCTGCACATGTAGAGCAACAAAACAGATCTCCATATATAGCGCAACAGAATAATGATGCACATGTAGAGCAACAGAATGATGCTGCACACGTAGAGCTACAGAATAGAGTTCCATGTATAGAGCAACATAATAGAGCTGCACAAGTAGAGCAACAGAATAGAGCTGTGCATATAGAGCATGAGAATAAAGTTGCACATATACAGCCACTGAATACAGCTGCATATGTAGAGCAGCAAATTACTTTTACACAAACAGAGCAGCAAAATAGAGCTGTACATGTAGAGCCGCAGAGAAGAGCTGTTCAAGATTATAAACAGCATAAAGTTGCTGAAGACAAGCATGAACTAAGAGCTGCTAAAGGAGAGAGGCAGAGCAGAATGATTCTGCAAGCAGAGCAAAGCAGAGTGGTTCATGCAGACCAACAAACACAACTTGCACATGGAGAGCTACAGAGAAGAACTGCAGAAGAAGAGCAAAGGAGAGTTGCTTCAGTGAAGGAACAAAGGAGGCATATGCAAGAAGTGCAAATGGTATCTGAACATGTGGAGCAAAAGAGGAAAGATGCTAAAGAAACCGAGCAAAGAAGAGCTGCTCAAGACGAAAAACAGAGAAAAGTTATGGAGGAAGAGCTCAAGCAAGCTGAGCAAGAGAAGCATCAAAGGAGAGCTTTTCAAATGGAGAATTATGGAAAAGTTTTACAAGAACAACAGAAACAATCAGTACAAGACGAAAAACAGAGAAGTGAAGAACAGAAGCAGCAAAAGCAATGGGGAGCAGCTCAGATTGGGAACCAATCGCAGACTAAACAGATCTATGACAAAATAGCTACCGATGTTCTAGAGGAAAGGGAGGGAAAACCAAGACGGGATGAGAAAGCAGCTATTCATCCAGAGGAAAAGAGAATTAAACAGACTCAGCAGCAGAAGAGTGAAGAACTGATGGAAGAAAGACACATAAAAGAACAATGGATGAAAACTTCAGAGGGGCGGGGAGAAAAGATAAACGCTCAAAACGAAGAAATCACGAGACAAAACAATGACAAAAATAAAAAAACTGGGAACATTATTCTTATTGGGAATAACGCAATGGCACAAGATCCAGTGCAAACCAAAGTGGAAAATTATTTATGTGATGACAAAAGGTCAGCCTTCCACAAAGAAAATGCAAGCTCCATTCAAACAGAGATGCAACATAAAGAAGCATCAACGTCAGATGCTCCCCAGTACTATGCTATAACCTCCGAGTCCAGTGATGACTCCGCGTTCCACACCAGAACTCAAAGACCACATTCTGCTGCATCTCCAGGTTCATCTTTGCCTCGTTCTAACACCTCCTCCCCTGCTCCAGGAGGCAAGCCTTGGATGTTCAGAGTGAAGGACAACACCATCAGAGGTTCTTCTCTCACCAAGTCAGTCAAACCACGCTTCCATAAGAACTTTGGAGAGGATTTTTGGATGGGTTTACCCTCAGAGAGAGTAGAAGATGAACAGGAGATGATGAGACGAAGCGCGGGGACCCCTGTTATGTCTAACAAGGGATTGAACCGATCAGCATCTTCACTCCAGGACTACTCAACCTCTTTCTCCCATCAAAGGTCCTACTCCAGGAGAAGTTTGGCACTGGATGAAGATGAGTCTCGTTCTGTCATCAGCAACATGTCAGAAGATGTAGAGAGCATTGCAACCAACGCAACAGACGTGGCAGACGTTCGAGGTCTGTTTGACCATGAGAGACCTGAATCAGCCTGCAGCTTCAGCAGTGACGTGTCACGTTCTCTGGGCAAACCTCCAGTTGTTCCACCAAAGAGTGACAAAGCCTTGCGCAGAGCTCAGAGGTTGACAACTCGACGGATGAAGAAAGAACTGTCCAAAGTGGCGGAAGTCTCCAGTTTGCCCCCCTCTGCTGAGGTATGGTCCTCCAACCATCATGCTGTGGCTTCTCCTCATTTTTCCCCACCTATAGCCTTTGCTCATGCTTCTTCTCTGAGATCTAGCTCGTCTTCTTCCCAGACAGAACACCAATCTTCTCACCACTCCTTTCATGCTTCCCCTCATGCCACTGGTCCAATCTCCCTCCCCAGTTCCTCTCCTCATGCAGCCCCCACAGTTCCCCTTCCTCCTGTGTCTCGTCATGCTTCTGTCCCCGCCGCTCCTACGACAGTTGCTCATGTTTCCTTTCCTTCCATTTCCCATTTAATCCATCCCCACTCCACTCCAGTGACACAGTACCAAGTAGAGCCAAGCCACTACCACCAGTCCTACCCACTGACCCAGCACAGGGTCCTGCAAGACTTGGGGTCCGGTCAGTATTTTGTAGTGGAAGTGCCCGTTCAAGTCAAAACAAAGACATTCTTTGATCCTGAAACAGGAAAGTATGTTCAACTGAATGTGAGACAGTCGGGTCAGAGTGTTTCCCAGTCTCAGCCCCAGCCAACAACTCAAGTCCCACTCAAGTCCCAACAACAGCCCCTCCCCCAGGGGTCTATACCCGGCAAATCGTTTGTGTTTCACCAAGGTTACCAAAGTTATCCCCAAAGCTACCAGCCAGCGGTCATCAACTCTGCACACCCCAACAGGTCAACAGCCCCTGCAGCTCTTCACCAAGACCAGCAACGTCCCAGAGAGAGCCACGTTTCTACAGAAGTCCAGCAGACCTCTGAAGAGCGTCGCTACAGTCCAGAGAAGACGCCGTACATGGACACAGTTAATGAAAAAAGCAGATCGTACAACCCTGTAAACAGCACCCAGGATTCACGTGAGCCGTTCCCACAGTTTGAAACCAGCAGTGAACTTTTAGGAAGTGAAGACGACAACCCAGCTAACTCGCTGTGTGAGCCCCGTGACATCATAGCCATGAGGGATCTGGAGGATTTCATGGAGATTTCTGACTGGTGAAAACAAAGACTGACAAGAAGATATAGATATTTTATTAAATAATGAAAAATTAAAAAGACAATGTGTGGATAGAGAAGTGAAATTGTCAAATTTCTTTACAGACTAAAATTGTGGATTGTAGTGGAAGGAGACAAGCTCTTAAACTGCTGCTTTTTACAGAGGTTAGCTGTTGTATTCTTTATTTATTGTATTAAAGAGTTCACCATTCCATTTGACTTTTGAATGTGAGAAGCTACAATATGTCTCCCATCTTAATAATATCATCACACTCTTGTTCTGCCTTGTACTTGGACAAAACCAAGCAAACACCAACAAGACCGCTTAGGTTTCCTCTCTCTCTTGCTTGTGAATGCCTATTTTGGTTTAATGTGATGCATGAAATACTCAACTTTAATAATCCAAGAGTTTCAGTGACTCTAATGCATAACTTGTGTATTCAGCAACAGATTTGAAATAAGCACAATACAACAATATGTTTTGTTTCTTACAGAAATCATTTAAAGGTTTTTAGGAATGTTTCTGTGTTGCTGTGGAAGAAGCATGACATGAACTTATTCAGACAATAAAAAAAATCATCCTTTGTTATTATTTTTGTAGCCATTTCTTATGTTTTTATTTATTTATTGTGTAGCTCATGAAATTGAAAATACTAATGTGAAGAATGAGCACAAGGTTAATTATTTTCAAGAATGGCCAAACTTGAATTAACTTAAAAAAAACACAGTTTAATATGAAGATGCTTGAATAAAAATATTTATCAATAAAGATTATTATTGCCCAGTGTTGTATCATAACCCTAATTGCCCCAAACGAACGGGTCAACCATAAATAAATAAATAAACACATTATTTTGCTTTATTCTTGAGTGTTGACATCAAAGGGTTAAAAACAATGCCCACAGCCTTATTTTGACAAATAAGGAAGATAAAATGCTTATAAATACACATAGAAATGATTGGAGCAGGATTTTCATCTTTATTTGCAGAAATAAAAATGTTTTATTGGAGAAATTGTATTGATTTATTAAAAATATGCCTTTCCTGAGCATATGCAGTGCATCACAATTTTAAAAGGGTACTTTTTTTTACATGATGACATTCGCACACTATCTAAATCTATAATAATAAAGTAAATCCAGGTATTTAATACAGTATAACTGCACAAGTTGCGTTTTGTTGCATCATTTGTTTCATAATGTGAGATTTTATCATTTTTGTGAGGTAATTATACAATAATGTTATTTTTAAAATATCGTGAGAACGTTTAATTCAAACAGAAATGCTGAAAATGAATGATATTGTTCAGCTGAGTGCCCTCTGCTCAACATGTAACGCACTATTAAACACAAGGTTGTTTAAATGAACGGGTCAGCTCATCAGTAAAGGTTTTCTAAATTATTTCATCTAAGTTTCACAACCAGCCTCTCCCAAGAGGAGGACTACACCCTGAACAGGCTGACCCCTTTTCATCTTTTTATCATTCACATAGTCTAGAGATTACACTGTTTTTGGTAAGGGGTTGTTAAATAATTTCCATTTTTTCCCTCTCTGTCATGATCAGCTCAAAAGAAAGATCCACTTGGAGGCCTGCAGCACATAATGCCACCGAGAGCTTTAAAGAAAACTTCAGATTCTCAGGATTTACGTCAATGAGAGAAAATAAAAAAACACTGAATGAAAACATACTTTACTTTCTTTATAACTGGAGAAAGAGACGGACCCCTGAGAAGCAGTAACCTGCACTGACCACTGCAGGGCAGAGGAGAGCGACTCCTTGAACTTAGAACAAAAACAGCACTAGAACTTCTGGGAAATCCCAAATAAATGCTACTTTTGACATATTTAAACACGACCCTGAAGTCACAAAACTTAACATGATCTGATCTAATTAAACTAAAACCAAACAGATAATACAACTGCTGCCTTCTCAAGGTGAGAATGGATTAAACCTTCCAGAGAAGCCTGCCAGTGCTTTTTCCACTGATTCCACACTTTCTGAGAGAATCTACATGCTGTTTGAGGGGTTAAATGTGTTGTGTAATTCTATTTGGCTTTGGCAGAGCTCAGAGCGCCAGCAGAAGCCCTGCCTCAGCAGTTTAGCCTGCCCAATAAAGCAGCAGGCTTCATACCACTGGGACAGTCTGACAACCACAGCCAGAGACGAGCCCATGCCACTCTGTCCAGGAGTTAGACAGGGAGAGGTCCCACCACAAACACAGAGCACACACACACACACACACACACACACACACACACACACACACACACACACACACACACACACACACACACACACACACACACACAAAGCTGCTTGTAAATATAAACAGAAACGTTGCAAGTTTTCCTTGAACGTGCAAGATAAGCAATCCGTGACCTGTGACCATCACCTCAGTTCTGGAGGGTGCTGGGCCCTGATCCAACACCCACTCGCAGGAGCACAGGAAATGACATTTCCTACGTTTTTTTGCAGGACACAGAGGGAAAAACACGGGGAGGTTGACGGAGACAGTTGGAGGGAGAGTGAGGGAGCGAGTGGGAGTTTTTAAGTGGGAACAGAGCCTTTACTGTTTCATATTACAGAGAAAAGAGGAGAAAGAGGAGAGGAGTTAATGGTGGGTGAGGGCTCTGGTGGGCTGTGCAGTCAGGCTCTGTTTTCAGTGTAGCTGCTTGACCAAGGGCTGTGCAGTTGTCTGGGTTTATGGATTCACTGACTGTGGAAAATGTACTTTTCTGTAGTGGTCCTTGTCCTGATTAAGGCTCTGGTCACAGGTAAGTTCACCATGTTTACTTAAAGAAGACAGTAGAAGTGACGTATGCAAACAAACTTTAATTATATTTATTATAAAACTTTGACTCACGTAAACCCTGCATGTGGCTTAACCTTTCTTCAACTTGGCAAAAACTTTCCTGCGTGCTCTGTTGGAAACTGCTGCAGAGTTGAGTTTATTTTTTAGGATAATTAACACAAAACTTGCATTTTTATTTTATTTTTCCTATGCTAAGCTGCTCATTGGTTAAACGTTTGTTTATGAGAACACACACACACACACACACACACACACATGGTCCCAGTTATCTTGCATGTATTGAGTTGTCCCTCAGTCAGGATGAACGTTTCTCACCTGTAGCGTCTGCTTTCCTGCAACTCACACGTGTTTTGGGTATTTCTGATTTTTTTTAAGGCAGCTATGTCACAGCTGGAATCAGAAAAAGACACAAATACATTAAAAAAAAGGGAAATAAGGAAGTTCAACTTGATTTTTACTCCCAGAAAAGTTTTGTTTATGAATCCTGGTCTTGTTTTGAATTCCCATCTCGTGGTGGAATGACAAATTTAAGCAAAACCAGTGATAGTCTGATCTCCGGCTGCATGAATCCTACAAGCCGTGGCAAGCATGTGCATGGATTTAGTTTATTTAAAATGTTAAGTGTAAATGTCAGAAAATACAATTTAGCAAGGATGAAATCTTGAGTTTTGCGTGTGGGTCGAATTATCAGCTGTTCTCTAATTTAAAGCAGCTGGGAGGAGTCACGCACGCAAGCTCTTACTGGGACTGTGTGACTTATGCTAATGCAAGAATGTCTTCTGCGGTTGTGTCATAAACATCTCGTCGTAAACCAGTAAATCGAAACAATAGTTGCGAGGGAAAATGAAACAACACCAGTCTCAGACATATTTAGACTAGGTGCACATATTGGATTGTTTTATTTGTTTGAAGATGAATATTTAGGGGCTTAAATTCAGAATGTGAAATGGAAATATCACCTGTGACATTTGTGTTTTGTGCCACCAGACGTATGTCACACCCTGAATGTGACAGTCACCCCTGGACCTGCCGTCTTCGTGACCGAGAGAGAAAACCTGACCTTGTCCTGTCTGGTGTCTCAAAGGAAGAGGAGCAACAGTGTCCTCATCCTTCGCTGGTTCTTCTCTCCTCTCACTCCTCCTCCTTCTACTCCACCCACCACTCCTCCTACACCTGGCCCTCCTCAGTTTCTGATTGTGAGGATGGGCATAAAGAAAATGAAGCTGTATGGGAACTACACCCGTCGTTTCCCCCAGCCAAAGTTTCATTTGTATGATGATGACGGAGACGGCGAACTGTACCGGCTGCTCATCCTAGGTGTGACGGGGATGGATCAGGGCTCCTACATCTGTAGAGTTCAGGAGATCCGCAAACACAAAAACACGTGGAGGGCCTCCTCTAATGGCACCAGCTCCATACAGTTGACAGGTAAAATTGATTTAATTTAAACACAAATGACTCTTACTGGTGCAAGGTTGTGGGATTACAGAAGCTAGGTATAGTTAGGAATGTAAAAATAATCTGGAAGAAGGATTTATGCCCCCTTCGCTCATCTGCAGGCCTGCATTTCTCCTGATCCGCCGACCGTGGTGGTCAGAGGCAGCAGAATTATACGTTTTTTGTTTGGTAAAGAAGAAAACCCTTCAGGCCTGATGTGTAAACCAGGAGGTCCTAAAACAAAGTGAGGTTTCAGCTTTAGTGGATTAACACATGCTGAGAAGCTTTTAAGGGTAAGGTGACCAGTTTAAGGAAGTCATTTCCACTTCACTCATTTCCTGTGTGTGTTTTTGTTGTATTATCTCAATGCACTCATTTCATTTCAGCTCACTATATTTGGCTTGCAGAGCAATCGGTCAGTCTGTCAGTTCAGGCTGGTTTTGGCTTGAGAAATTCATCTTTTTTGTAACAAATGTCAGCAGTTTGAATCAGGCGGTCATTATTAGTCATCATGTTCAATCATTTTTTCCTTTGAATTACATTATAATCAGGAAAAAAGCCTCCTCTTGGCAAAGAAGTTTTGGATTTGAGATCCTTTCCGACCCATTTTTTCACTCACATCTGTTAAATTCTTCCTCCTTGAACAAGACCTAAAAGGGAAGCATCTTTAATTTGAGAATAAATACACTTAAAATTTGCATTTGTCAGATCCAAACTGTTTAGCTGGGGTCCGTAGTATGACGCCATCAAGGCAAGGAGGAGAAGATTTTAAAATTTGAAGCTGCATCTCCTACCCTTGCTCCCCTTCTGGAAGGAGCTGAAAACCACGCCACACACACACACACACACACACACACACACACACACACACACACACACACACACACACACACACACACACACACTAATGGAAAAAGTAATATTTTTGGTATCTTCCTGCTCAGCCACACTTGATTCTAACTGCTAAATTATCTCCTCAGCCTTCTGCAGGAGCTGCTAATTACTTGTTTTAATCAAATCTGCAGTGCTAAAGCAAGGAAACGTTTACAACCAGCAAGAATCTGGCATTCATGATGCTAGCACACCCCTGCTAATGCTAAAACAGGCTAAAACAATAGCCCGATGTAGTGTACAGTTGAACTAATCACTCGAACACAAAAAAGATAGTTCCCTTCTCGTTCCCCTCTCTCATCTTCCAATCAAGCTAGTTTCACGGGCTAAGTTGATGAAGGCATGTCTATGCTGGCAAGTAAGGCACACCCTTGTTGATTGACAGCTTTCTTTTAACTATTGGTCTCTAGTACAGGGCTCTTTATGTGTTTTTTATTTATTTAACCTTTATTTATCTAGATGAGTCGATTGAGAACTCATTCTCATGTACAATGACAATCTGGCCAAGAGGCAGCAGCAATAGACACATAGTTTTAAGTCCAAGAAAAACAGATAAGATAAAACAAATACAAGACAAAAATAAGATGAAACAATTAGACATAAAGACAACTGACTTTCCTCATTTACAATATGTACAAGCAATCAAAACAGACTTAAAACAGTCTTTAAGTACTCAGATGGAGGCACATTGATCAGAAACTATTGACTGCAATGAATTGTTGAAGGTAGATAAAATGAATTGTTGAAGGTAGATAATGGAATGTAGGAAGTGAGCTTCAGTGATTTGTGCAGTTCATTCCAGTCGTTAGACGCAGCAAACTGGAATGAGGTGCAAGCTTTGGGAATAACCATAGAGATTAAGTTACTGGAATGTAAATTGTGCTGGTTGTTGGAAGTGAAGAGTAATGAGCAAAGATATGATGATTGTTTTATATATAAATTGATACCAAGGTAACAACCTGCAGGATTGGAGTGATGGTCAATTAACGAGTGATCACAGATCACAATGATGAGTAGTGAGAGGGGCACCAGTGACGAAACGGATTGCTGTGATAAATGACATTGAGTTTATGAATTATTATTTTGTTTGGGTAAAACCTCACCAACGGATGGCAATTAGAGTCAAAGCCCCTGGGAGCACAACCTCCAGCAGGATGACAACCACATCAGACTCCCTTACATCACCGGTAACGAGCGAAGAGGTTAATGTGTAAAACGTTTTGGAATGGTGAAACTTTTGTAACCGTTTTTTACAAATCAGTAGATGCGTTTTGTCTTCACGGGCTCCCATAGAAGGAAAAATTGCATCTAATATAGCGTCGCCCAGAGACTTAGGGTGTTTCTCAATGTCATGGCGCCTGGCCTCGCAAGGCGATGTCTTGCAAGACAATGTCTTCTGTGGCAGTCATGTAACGTCATGTGACATGGGAGGTAACGTTATATTTTATACGTATAAGTTTCAGTATAATTGCATAAGGAGCCTTTTCTTATTAAATTGTGATATATATTGGTTAAATTAACTACGTAAGTGAATTACTACCTGCTAGCCATCGAAGCTGCAACTACTAAGCAACTAACCAACCATAGAAAACTGCTTTGGATATATAAAAATAAATAATAATGAATAAATAATTCAGATATCAGCCCGATAACTACAATTTGTTGACTTACATTTAAACTGGAAATTTTCCCCCGAAGTAGCTGGCAGCTTCTGATCTTTTAGAAAATATTGTGCTGTATTCTGGGAAATGATTGACCAAGGCCAGAAAACAAGGCACCTCCCGTGTATCCTTGCTCAGCTAGCTACATGGCTAACAAATGGAGAACACACACTTCGGTAGAACATGAACATTGGAACACGCCTTGGCGGTTCCTGATGACGTATCTCCTAGGCAACCAGGGCGGGACCAAGACATCAAGGCTATGTTTCTTGGCATTGAGAAACACTCGTGTATTTTAGACCTGATTTTTATGGTTATATGTTACAAAGCCACCAGTATTTTTCCAACAACTGGGCATTATTTGATTCATTTTCAACAGCATTTAGAATGATGTTTCCAGTTTAAACAACACATTGTCTCTTTAAAGAGTGCTTAATATTTCTGACCCCTCTGTGTTTGCTTAGCATCAGTGTTAAATAAGTCCTAATGATAAACAAAAGGAACTTCGGGATGAAATTCCTCCAAAGAAACTTTTTGAGAGGAAATTTGTTCTAAAATTCCCTCAAAACCACAGGAGGCCCACACGTTTTCTGACCATGAAAACAGTTTTTTGTTATTTTCTTCAAACAATGAGCAACATAAATGTTTTGCATGTGTGCTTACTCAAGCTGCAATATCAAGAGCTATTGGAGTGTGACCCCAGACCTCTGGCATTTCCATTCCAAAACAATGATCTCACACAGTCAACAATATCACGCTATGTTTGACTATGAGGAGGAAAAAGTAGTGCTGCTGAGCTGGCAATACTCTGAAGCTTTATAAAAAATGACGTCAACATTTTGGTTTACTGAACTTCTTTTTTTGCAAGTCTCAAGAGAAAAAGAAAATCACCATAAATGAGGTGTAACTTATTTAGTTTCTGCAGAAATCAACAACAAATAGAAAATGCAGAATTAGAAGCTGATTAAACCGTTTCAAACTAACCATTTTCAGCAAGAACTGCTTTATCTTACTGGATTTTTAATAGTTTTATGATATTGTTCTTTGTTTTGATCCAAAATCCCAAACTTGACTTGAATATGCACCATCTGTTTTTGAAAAGGCAACTGGACTTCGTAAAACCGTAAAACAGCAAAAAGGAGAAAAAACTCTTGAAAACGAGATATTTCTCCAACTGTTTGTTTTGAAATCTACTTTGTTGTGGCCACATGTGACCCACATAACTTACCTCTCACTGGTCTGATGCCAGGAAATGACGCTGGTTTTAGACAGACACAACCATCCAACAACGCCCTGCCCTAATTCAGAACCCGCCAAGGAAGCCACACAACCTCAGGCATCCAAGACATGCACCAACCTCAGAAAGTAGAAACACAAAAGCCGACGCTGGGGGAGAAAACAGAGAAAAAAGCTGCAGACTGGGGAACCCCTCACTCTTCTGTTTCAGCCTGCTACACCACTAAGACCAGTACATTTCTCCATGTTTTTGTCCGTTCCACACCTCCATGTAAATGCTTTCTGCTGCTTTCCAGCATAGTACAGATCATATCCAACAGGATCCAGGTTGAGTCATACTGACAGCCAGATTCATGTTCTGGTTTATCTTTTCACATTTTTGTCTTTACACCTCTGAACACATCTGTACCTGTTCCTCCTGGCCTGTATATGTGCTTTCTGCATAAACGTGGCACCACTGCTGCGCTGTGAGTTGTACATCTGTAGAACATGTGTAGATATAAATGCTCCCCGACAACCAACCTGTTGACCTCACACTGCCTGCACTGATCAGCTCTGAGGTTCATCTTGTGGTTTTGGGAGTCTGGTTTAGAGATATTTGACTGAATAATAACTGTTTACAAAAGATGCATGATAATTACATCAGCTGTCAACCTACATGTCTACTGTTCTCATTATTTGGTTTACACAGTTACGTTTTCTGCAAAAAGGCTTGAAGTTGGTTGAAGTTTATGTCATGTTGTTTTAAAGGTGTGGGACACTGAAAACACTTTTTTAAAATTTTTCTGATTATAATCAGTCACTCTGAGTTTTTAATGCAGGCTAACCATGAAAATAGTCTCCCACACCTTCATCCTGCATTATCTTCCGGTAGAAAATAGGATTTGAAAGGCCTGTCACATTCATGTCAAACTGTCTCTTAATATTCATGGACCCAACTTCTTGACTCATGACGGGGAAGGCTGCTGTTGGATAAAGCGTCCAGCAAACAGCAGCAAATGTTCCAACTAGTCAAAGCTAACCATTAGCATTAGCAACTTCAACGTGAAAACATCAACGTTTCAAGTCATTGGTAGAGTCGCATTACAGGTATCCAATCAGAGGCAAGATGTCAGGAAATAAAACTCCAAAACCCGCAGTCTGAAGCTCAGCTGTGATGTGGGTAACTGCTAGTTCCTGGAAATGGTGCACCGGCATACCCTCGAGTACAACTTCAGCTTGGTTTATGCTTGGCGCATTCACTTTCCGCGCGGTGATGCGGCTCGCGGATGGAACGCGCTTCACAACTCGCAGCGTTTATGGTTCATGCGGCTTGTCTCTGCGGTGAGCCAATATTCTCCCAAACTGTAGGGGGCAGCATGGAGCTCTACGGCATGCATCCAACACTACACCATAGTAGAAGTAAAAATTACTGTTGTTTACAACATGGTATTCCAGCATTTTTTAACAGCGTTCTTGTCTTTTCCGACAGTGCGAGCTATTTCTCTCCAAGAATTATTAACAACATGTTGATCACGGTGATCTCTGAGAGCTGAATCATACAAATGTCTGTATTTACGAACCTCTGCCATACTAGCTCTTGCCGGTCCGCCATGTTTTTCCGCGTCTGACGGCGCAGCGGAAATTTTGGGCCGTGCGGAGGCGCGGTGGAGGGGCGTGGTTGTTAAAATGACGCAATTTCGCCGCGCGGAGCCGTGCGGACCTCGCGGACGCATCAAGCATTAACCAACCTTTACAAGGCATTTATTCCTACTAGTGACCACTGTAAATGTCCTGATTAAACGATTGAACCACACCTTTAAAATGCTTTCATTGGAGAAGAAACACGTAAATTTGACCTCTAACCTCACAAAGAGTCTTTCAGACACATGTCTTAATCTCCTTATGCTTTTTGTTTTTCACAAAAACATAAAGCAGCTGTGAATTGATTTAAAACAATCGTAAACAAAGAGATGGGAACCCCCCAAACTGTGTCCGAGAACAGCAGTAAAGCAAAAGCTGGTGTGTCGTGTACCCTGTGTGGCTTTTATGTCAGCGAGGTTCGGATATTTCTAGAAACCGCCGTGGCTGTCTGCCCACAGACATCAGCAATTTACAAATATAGTCCAGACAAAGAATTTTATGTGCTGTTTTTGCTGATCTTTATTTTTTGTAAAAATTCTTTCTACAGTGCACATTATTCCAGATGATGGCAGCAATAAAGGAGTGGGGTTTTTATTTGCAGGTACAGTTTTTATTATTTGCTAAACTTTTGCGTAAATTAAAACCAGCCTCTCCCTGGACAGTGATGCAGCATTGATATGTTTTTCTGTCTGATTCCAGATGTGTTTCTGTGTGCCGTGTTAATCTGCTCCATGGGACTTCTGTCCATCTTCATGTTCACCCTAATCCTAATCTGTCAGTACTTCCACAGACGACACAGGCTTAAAGGTTAGATGAAGTTTTATCCCGCATTAACAAGTGCAGCTTAATGTTTAATTTATTAAAAGAAAAGAAAAAAATACATGTTTTCTTCTGTTCTCTCCACAGCCAGTTATCTTTTGGTGAAATGTCCAGAAAGCAGGTTTGTTGTTTTTTATAATTCTCACAAAACAGGAGACAGAAACTGAACTTTTTGTAATTTATAGAGTAAAAATATTGAACATTTTATCCATTGTATGAAACCTTTTGTTTTACATAAATTATTATTTATGTCAAGTTTCTTTAAGCAATAAAAGGTAAATTTCAGATGAAGTTTCAATTTTTACATTCATCAAACGCAACGTTTATATAAGAACACTTGGCTGTGTTGTTGAGCCAAATGAAGCGTGAGGTGATTCTTTTTCTTAACATTTATTAGGCGAGTTTACAAATAAATTAAAAATATAAAGGTGAATGCACCACTGGTTTGATTCGCTGCTCAAATGAATCTGTTGCTTCAATGCAAACCAGACGACAGCAAAAATCACAAATTGTCTACTTTATGCAAAACTTTGAGAGAAACCTTTTTTCATTTTGTGATTTAGCTCTGGAGAAACTGTAACCAGCTCCAGCAGTTGCTCCAGTTCCTCCCCGAGAGCCCAGAGAAAAGACACAGGACAGAAAACGGACAGAGGAGTAACAGCGGCGCCACCGAAGCTACCCACAGAGCCTCTGCCTCACACTCCCACTAAAGGTAAAGAACTTCCCAGAGAGTTTTAAACAATGTTTTCATTCAAAAACCCAAAAAACAACCACATTATGGACATGAGCTGTATGAAACTTATGATGGACAGTTATCTATTTCAGAAAACTGCAATATTATTAGATTACTGGGAGCTTCAGAAGCTCAGCAGCAACAAGCTTCACTTTACAGCCCAAATAAACGTGGTTCAGTTTCTTGACCCCGTCTGAAAGTTGAGTTTCATGTCAAATTCCACATGCAGTCGGAGGTATTTTAGTGTCACAGCAGGCGAAGAGAGGCCACCGTGCCAAGAAGCGCAGTTTAAACTTAGCTGTGAGGTAGTAAAGGATATCTAGGAGATGATTCATCTGGCAGTGCAGACACATGAAAAGCAAGTGCAGCAATGAAAAGGACTGAAGATATTTTAAAGTGGGCTTCTGTGGAAAAAGTCATGACATGATCCGTTGTGAGCAGCCTTAGTTTAGAGAAACAGATTGTTTTTTGGACAAAAATGATGAGCAAACCTCTCAAAGTGGGACCTATGTGGGTCACCGCTGTCCTAAAACAAATCTAATCTTCACAAACCTAAAGCAGTTCATGCTTGTGACTGTCATTGCTCTTTGTGGTACGGTACATTTAGTTATAAACTGATTTTAAGTAGAATTTATCCAGTTATTCCTAGTAAACCTTAGCAAAGGTGCATTCTGCAGCATTTTGGTTCCACGTGCAACGTTTTTAAAGAGACACTGTGAAGTTTCATATTTTTAAATAATTTTCTTGAGCCAGGATATGCTAAAATAACCCCTTACAGGGTTAATGAAAGGCCACCTAACCCCTATCGCCCTGTGAGGCCAGAATATTTTATTTGCAACTTCACAGTTGCCGGTCCGGTCTGATGGACTTAGAAAAAAATGGGGCTGACATACCTGGCATTGCAATCTGCTTCCAGCACGCTTTCTGCATGGTTTAGATCAGGGGTATTCAATTCCGGGCCTGGAAGGCCGGTATGCAGCGTGTTTTGGTCGTTCCTTTGCTCCAACACACTTGATTCAGTGGTTGAATCAACTGCGCAGCAGCTCATAAGGATCTGCAGAACCCTGGTAATTACCTGCTGATTGAAATCAGGTTTGTTGAAACAGTTAAAACTAAAACTTGCTGGAGACCGGCCCTCTAGCCCTGAAATTGAATTCCAATCTTTAAGATCATGACCACATCTTATTTGTTTAATTTAGCGATGAATCACTCCTGTAGACACTTAGGAATGCTGGGGAGACTTTTCAGCTGTACGATTAAGGTGTTAAAAGATGAACGCACAGCAAGATATAGGTTTTGCTTTCAGTTCTACTAAATGCACACTAGGGGGTGCTAAAAGCAAGCCCAAACTGCCTGATCTCCCTTTAACATTTCTGATGGAAGTGTAATTCATTTAGAGTTCAGATTCACAGCCATGTGAATAATTTTCATATTTTTGAGCTCTATTTCAGAAATCCACATTGAAACTGATTAGCCATTAGCTCCCCTGCCTGCTCAGCACTGATCTCCCTTTCTCCAAACCGAGGCTCTTCAGAGAGCTGCCTACAATCAGTAAGAATTTAATTGTTTCAAACGGTTCCATAGAAACCTTTTTCTAAATATATTAGCAATTCCATTAAAAAGACGCGGACAGAAAATGATCAACGTTAATGTGGAACATGTTTGAGCTCGAACACACATTCACACGTGTTTGTTCAAATCTCCTGATGGTCATTTTAAGTCGATTAAGGTTCCCTATTTTTTTTTAGTGCCCATTGCTGCAAAGAGACCTCAGAAGCCCAGAAGGTTGAAGACTCAGCAAAGGAGATCTGCCACAGTAAGCCTCCTCTCTCAGGCCTTAACCCCCCATATGGTCATGACCAGCAGAAACCATAAAAATAAACCTTTAACAGTGTTTTAGATGTGTTATGTTGTGAAAAGAAGCATTTCATACTCTTCAGCACCGTTGTAATTGAAATACATACAACTGGGAATTTGTTGCACGACCACATGATTGTCTACCAGACTTTATTGCCATCCCTTCATTCAGTTATGAGCTTGATAATTCTATTTAGCATTATTGCTTCTGAAACACAATTATTTATTTAGAATGCTTCGTTGGTTTTATATGTACAATGAAAGTGTCAGAACAACTACAGACAGAGAAAAAACTGCTCAATCTAAGAACCTTCAGTATTTTTGCTCATGCTGCTTTTGAGATTTTGTAAAGGGATGGAGCCGAGAAGATGTCAAGTGTTTCCTTTGGATGCCCAGACAGATTAGATTAGATTAGATTAGAGAAACTGGGCCGATCTCAGCTTGTTGGATGGAAGTCCTGTTGTACAGGGGAGGTTCTAATGTTAGAGCGGCGGCCAGTATCTCTGTTACACTCTAAAAATAAAATGTTGAATGAACTTAAGTTATGTCAACTGGTTCCACTAAAGCTAGTTGCTTAAATGTAGAGTAACTGTTATTGGTTTACGTTAAGAAAATGTATGTGACTCTTCACATTCAAGCAACTAGATCTAGTGGAACCAGTTGACATAACTTGGTAAAGTAAATTCAACATTTTTTTTTAGAGTGGCACGTTCGTAAGAAAACATTAAAAATGGCTACTAAGTAGTTCAAATTTGAGTGACAATATAATTCAGTTAGCTACTTTAGGTACAAACGCTTTTTGGTTTGGTTTAATATGTAACTATTTAGCACAGTCAGACTGTTATTTTGGTTATTCATCTCAGTGACAACAGAGAGGTATTTTCCCTGCATCTTTTTCCAATTTTCAAGCCTCCTTTCCACTGGATGTGAAAACGGCATGTGATGTAATAGCGGCGTTTTACCCGCGAGCTCCCTTCCAAACGAAACGAAACGCAAAACAGGAGCAAAAGCGTTCCACGCCAC
The DNA here is from genome assembly GCF_043380555.1 of Nothobranchius furzeri. NCBI lineage: Eukaryota > Metazoa > Chordata > Actinopteri > Cyprinodontiformes > Nothobranchiidae > Nothobranchius > Nothobranchius furzeri. The sequence continues at coordinate 22,482,016 of NC_091752.1, read as the reverse complement.
TGATCCCGCAAAGTCACAAAACCACGGAACAATTGCAACCCCACGTGTGATTTCAGAAATCCACACAAAAACAAGCAAGGAGAAAGACACCTGCATGTGTCATGATCCGCCCCAGCCTCCCTGACTGTGTCTCTCCTGCCCTGATTAGCCTTATTGTTCTCACCTGTCCCTGATTACTCTGCCCATGTGTTCCTGATTCCCTTGTGTATTTATACCTCCCTCCTGGTTGTTGTCTTTGTCGGTTCATTGTCGTTGTCCATGTTCGTTCGTCCTGTTGCTCCCGTCCTTCAATAAACATCTTTTATTTTTTTACATCCGTCTGCCTGATCCTCTGCCTCCTGGAACCCACCACCACACATGGTCTGCCACCTCCACCCGCAGAACATGACAGAATGTATCAAAAAAAAGTCTGTGGCTTATTCTCTGTTCTTTACATTAACTACGGGGTTTCACAGAAAATGGCACACATTTATCTGCACAGGACCTTTATTTTGAAAGTTTCTGGTTGGTTCACACTGACCTAAACTTATCTAAACTGGAGTTTGACGCATTCTGGAAGCGCGGCGCATATGAAATAGACTTGAAACATAATGATAACTTCTCTTCGCTTTTGTGAAACATCCAAAATGTTACACTTTGCTGCCAATGGAAAGGATCCGTCCTCTGTGACGACAGCTAATTGCCATGTAGTACGTTTTTTGGTGCTTTCACATCTAGAGTAAAGGTGGCTTTAGGCTCTGCTGTCAAAAGGGGGTCCACAGGGGGGTCCAAGCTTGCAGTCAGGGCGGCACTGGCCCACTCTGGGTTTCCCTTAGAACCGGCCCTGCTGATGTATCAAATGTTTTCACTGTAAATCGATTGTTCCAACAGCGCCTGCAAGGTTCGGGAATCAGTGAGATGTTTACCATATAAAAAAAATGTGAATGAATGAATTACAAATGTTCACTTTAGCTTTATCTGCCAGTTAAAATCTGCTCTCCTTTTGCTCCTTCAGCCTCGAGCATTACAAGAGGACAGTCTGACGTATGCAGAGCTGGAGTTGGTGAGACCGAGGCAGGGACCACCGGCCTCCTCCATCCCTCATACCCCTCCCACCGTCCCAGACACTGTGTACGCTCAGATCCTCTTCCAGGAAGAAAGGCTCTAGATATGGCAGTTTGGTACCTCCTGGTGAGGGCAGAGGCCCAGCTCTCCAGACTGAACTAAACCAAACAGAATCCTAAGGAGCGTATTTATGAACTATGACTATGGCATTGCTTTTTTTATTGTTGGGGGAGGGGGGGGATGCCCCGTTTGAAGGTAAGGTTTTGCTCCTTCCTAACAGGGAGGGTATGATTCTGTCACCAGATGTTATTGTTTTAAAGAAATAGGTTTTTAAGTACATTTTAATATTTCTGCATTAATACACTATATCAGTGCATTTACTACATCTTTATAAATCACAGCAGCAAACACTGATAACTGACAAACGAATGCACTCGGCACTCTGCCAAAATAAGACTTTTCTCTTTTGCTGCTGAACAAAACGGAACCAGCAACGGGCTCACCAGGCAGATGCGGAGTGTTATTGAGCTTTTTGTCTAACTCAGGTCTCAAACACCTCCCTTCATGTCGAAACTCTAATAAAATACCAAAGGACAGAAAACAGCAGCGTTGTCTGTTTCTGATTTCAGAGTCTGCTCAACGTGGCGCGGCCGCAAACTGCGAATATAAATCCCGAAAGCATCGCACGTCACATCAGAGGGAGGGTGAAGGGTGTGGGCTGTTTCGTGAAGGTCGGCGTGAAAAATGGGATGAAGATGGAGGTGGCTAGGAGAATGATCCACAATCTTCTCTCAGTGAGGGGGAGAGACTGAGAAAGAGAGACCATCATCCCCCACAGTTCACACTCACTGACTGGGATGAACTCACTAATGACTACATTTATTCAAATTAGACTAATTGTAATCATGGTTAATAATTAGCTTTACAGTGCATTATAATTGGGTTAGGCTACAAGATGGTTCTGCCTAGGTGCAATAATTTATTTGATTTAATTACTCTGAGGAACCCAGTGGTTTGACATCTCATATCATAAAACCAGCCGTGTAGAGAGAATGGAGATGGCTGTTGTCTTTAGAGAAGGTCACAGCTCGCTCTCTGGGAAAATTATGAGCACTATTTTCCACTCTATTAAGCTACTCCACTTAGCACAATTAGCCACACACACAAAAGGTTAAAGAGAGGGACCCCTTCCTTTATGATAGAAGGGAGCGGTGCAAACACGAGCCTCAGCAGGGGCCAGAAAACAAGCAAGCCTCAATAATCGCTAACATTCATTTATTAGAATAAACAGATTTACACTAATAAGAGTCAAAACAGAAAACAGTCACACAGTCTCTCCTTAAAAATGAGAGATCTAAGCAGGAGTCTGTGGTCAAAGCCTCACAGAGATGCGTCTAAAAGGACATTTTTGTCCTCGGGTAACCGTAAACACAAAAAATCTGGGACAAGCATGAAGAAAATCCTGACTAAAACAAAACACATTTTAAATCACTCACATCACATACACTTCAGTAAGAGCAGTGACTCAAGAAGCTGTTAAATACCACATTAGGACAACTGAAAACACATTTGTTAAAAAGAGTTTTAGTAAACGTTAGCTGAAGAAAACCAGTAAATACTGATGTGTATGCATTGTTCTGGCATAGCTGACCCTCCTGCAATATTCCTTATTAAAATAAATTATTATTATTCATTTGATTTCACCCATTCTCTATTTAAAGCTGCCAAATGAATTATTGAACACCAACAGAGACGTTTTATTTCCTTAAAGGTGTGCAACAGTCATTTAATCATTACATTTTCAGTGGTCTCTAGTATGAATGAATGCCTTGTAAGTTGTAGCTGGGGGGGGGGGGAGGGGGGGGGGGGGGGGGGGGGGGCAAATAAACCTTTCCAGGAGCTAGCAGTGAGCCACATCCCAGCCGAGCTTCAGACGGCAGGTTTTGGAGTCTTAATGGCTGATATTTGGACATCTAGCTCCAGGTTGGATAACAGCAATGCAACTCTACCACTGACTTGCAACGTCGATGTTTTCTCTCCACAAATAACACAAGCCTGGAGGAGCTTCTGCTGTGTGGTGAAGTTGCTAATGCTAACAATTAGCTTCTACTAGAAAACATGTTTTCAGCTGTTTATTTGGATGTTAAAACAACAACAGACTTCCCCGCCATGAGCCAAGGTTGGTGAGTCCATGAATGTTGACAGTGTGACGTAGATCTGTCAGGCCTGTCCGATCCCAGAGATTCACCATCTATTTTCTATCAGAAGCTAATGCAGGAGGTAGCTGTAGGAGACTATTTTCATGTTCAGCCTGCACAAAAAGCTCAGAGTGACTGATTAAAATCAGAAATAAGATTTAAATAATGTTTTTTCAGTGTTCCACACCTTTATATAGAATCCATTCTAATTCATTCAGCAGACAGAGACAATGTCCTTTAGGCTTACGCTGCTGACCACACTTGTTTTTTAATCCGTAACAGAAAATGCTCTTGCAAATTTGTTTGGATGATTTCATCAAATTAATTTGAATTAATTATTTAACATAACAATAGTTAAATGGTGGATTTCATCTGAAGCTTCTTGCTCTGTGATGGTAAAATCACCCCGCAGACGTGAAGCAGGTGTGCTGCTCAGCAGTGTTCGGACTCGGGGCATCAGTTCCTCTTAAAGGTGGATGTACGTAGTGGCTGGAGGTCCAACAGTGTTTACAAACCTTTCATTCACAGACCCAAGTGAAAACTCGGCCCCAGGCGTCGCCGGCCAGCAGAGTAGCATGAGTCCTGCAGAAAGAAGAGAGCAAATGTTTTCTCATGGACACACATGGAATCTGATAATAGTTAATAAAAAATTACATGAAGTTTTAAAGAAAACAAATCTCTCTGCTGCACATAATTTTCTTTACCTGGACATGGCCAGAGCGGTGATGGCGGGGTCATTTTTATATCGGCGCTGTGACGTCGCCTGACCTCTGCTCAGCTCTTGACACAACATCAGGCGTCTCCTCCAGCTGTTCCCTGCGGATCCATCATGAGAACGCCATTGCTTACTATGAGCTCAACTTTGTGTAACCATACGGTCCTCACATAGCAGTTAAACAGCACATTAACACGCGTCCGTCCGCTGTCGGCGGGCAGTAAAAGGAAGTAAAAAACCCTCAATATAAATGCTTCAGGGTTACGTAAAGACTTGTCTCAATGTAATTGGAAAACATAATACTCCTATGAGGTGACGTGAGGCTGTAACCAACGTATGCTAAATTGGATCTGGGTATTATTGCTTTCTAAATTATAAAACACACACACACACACACACACACACACACACACACACACACACACACACACACACACACACACACACACACACACACACACACACACACACGTCAGCAGAATTATTCATCAGTGTTTACTGCCTCTATGTTTAATAACTTTATAACAACATAATTCCTGCTAGCACTAATGCTAGTGAGGGATAGGATGAGCACAAAATCCTTTATCTGAGAGGAATGCTGCCTTGCTCTGAGATAGATACACAGGAATAATTATAAAGATTTATCTAATTAAATAAAACAAAGACATCTTTAAAGATTTAACATTTTAGATTGGTTTATTTATTTATTTTTTTGCAGAGTTAGCTTTCTGGTTTTAAACTTTTGTAATTGTCAGCCACCTGCACCATCGTAGTTATAAAAGCAATACCAACATACATATCTTATCCCAATGCCTGTTACATTACCATGTCTCTCTCTCCGGTCTTGCCCTGGGGACAAAGGCTCTTCTGGAGGGCCAGGTAATTGTGTTCTGGTGTACTCTGTCCTCCATATCTGTGTGAGAGACACATAACGAGTGGCAAAATTATAGACATAATTCAACATAATAACAAGCATCCACCGCACACTATCTGTGTAATAATAAAGTAATGATAACATGTGCTTGTGTGTGTGTGTGTGTGTGTGTGTGTGTGTGTGTGTGTGTGTGTGTGTGTGTGTGTGTAGGTGTGTGTGTGTGTGTGTGTGTGTGTGTGTGTGTGTGTGTGTGTGTGTGTGTGTGTGTGTGTGGCATGGACACCCACTCCCAAGTGAAGCACAATTTAGAGTTTGCAGCTTTGATTACAGAGGAGCAGCATATGCTTATATTAATCCTGAGTAAAAAAAATAAAGAAAAAACTGTCAAATAATTCACACACACACACACACACACACACACACACACACACACACACATACACACACTATTAATAACTTCAATGGACAGTCAACCTGTGAAGCTGAGGCCAGCGTAATGACTGCCACTGCAGAATACAGTAACTGTTCAAAAATGTCCAAATAGCGGCACTCCTGCACACAAAGAACTCACCCGTACTATGCCGTCTGCACAGCCGGTGACAATAACATTCCTGGCATCCCACTCGTGTCGCTGTGTGAAGCTGACACACAGGATGTCTGCCTGAGGCCCACAGGAAGTGTCAGTGCAGGTCAGCAGCTGACCTTTCATGGTCCACAGGTACAGCAGAGGTCCCGCACATGATGCAATCTCACCCTTGAATAGAGGACAAAGGTGGTGAGGTTCAAACGCGCACAGATACTAAATCACAAGCATGTATGAAGACAAGAAAACACAGACAAAGAGGATGTGCATGCTGTCAGTAGTGAGGGTCCTCCCTTGCAGGAGGAAGAACATGATGACAATAAGTTAAAAGTTTCAAAACAAAACGATGGAGAGTGACTTACAGTGAGCTCATTGACAGCCAGGGCAGAGATGCTGGTTGTGTGTCCTGCTAACTGGGTGATGTAATTCAGCTCCTCCAAATCCCACAGGATGCAGGTGAGGTCATGAGAGCCACTCACTATCAGGCTGTGGACCTCGGACACAGCCAAGCATGTCACAGTGTCTGTGTGACCGTATAAGGGCTGTAAATACCAACAGAGTCAGACAAACACATTCTAGATAGTACACACACGCACACACACACAAAGCTACTAACCTGTCTGAGTTTCATGTGGGTGAGCTTGTCCTTGCTGATCACCAGGTCCCACACACACACTACAGTGCTGGCTCCTGCAGTGATGAGGGTCGTCAGGTTCGGGGAGGTGGCGCACAAAGTTTCCCCCCAGTCACACAAACTCTCGCTCACAGCAAAGTTCTGTCGATGAACCAGTGTCGTAAGTTCATTGTGGATTTGAGAGCTGATGAGGCTATTTTTAAATGTAAACTGCAGGCCGGGTTTGTTTTTGTGGAGTGATGAGGTTCACGTGTTTCTCCAACTGCTTGTAGGGGTTTCATTCTCATATCGACTCAAGTATAGATTGTTTTCTACCTATTTGAATGAAAAATCTCACAAATAGAATAATCAGCAAACTCTATAATAAGCTGTAGTTATTTCCACTCTATGGATTTGAGCTGCAAGAGATGCCAGAGACTAAAAAGTCTCTGGTTTGAAGGACACGTGAGAGCTCTGGAAAAAGTCTGGACTCAATTGATTTTACATTCTTTGGAGCACGTCTGGTTTTAATGTGTAGAAACACTTATTGTTCATATATTTTTGGCAGGAATACTTTGAAATCAAGTTGGAATAACACCATATGATACTTAATGAACATAACTCATTTAATCGACTCACAGTGTGTTATTAAAATAAGCCTTCACTTGTTACTTTATACCATCTGCTGCGGTCTCTAGTTTGAATGAATGTCTTGTGAATCATTTTCTGTTAAAAAAGTGGTAAATGGCACATGCTGGTAGGATGATTCGATCTAGCCACAGCTGCCCTGGTTAAGCGTCTTGCCTAAGGACACAACAGCAGCATTCTCTGATCGGAGCCGGGATCTAACCGGCAACCTTCCGATTACTGGACAATCCGCTCTACCTCCTGAGCTACTGCTGTCCCAAAAACCTCTGGTGCTCCTGTTTCATGAAGTAGAAGTTAGACAAAGCAGTGGGGGAATTTGGAAGAATGTGGAGTCTTACTCATTAGTATTCACATTTGGACATCTCTCCTCTGATTGGCTAACAGCAACACTGTCATGTTCTGTGTCCCTTTGTTCCCCAGCTCTGCCAGTTCCCACTCCAGGTTCTCCTTTTGTGTTCTCTTAGTGCCCTCATGTGTCCTTTGTCTGCATCTCTGTTGTGTGTCTTAAGTTGTAGCCCCAGCCTCTTGTTCCCCAGTTCATTGTATGTGTGTATGAGTTTGTGTGTGTCAGTATGTGTATGTGTTTGTGTGAGTCCTTCCCTTAGTCTTTAGGTTTAGTTTTGTGTTTTATATAGTGTTAGGTTTATCTGCCCTCCACTGGTTCTCTTCCCCATCCAGATAATTGTTGTCACCTGCCTTCCCTCCAGCCTCACTCCACACACCTGCTTCCTGTTTCCCTAATTGCTCCTCCCTGTCTATATAAGCCCTCCTTGTCTCATTGTTCTTGTTGGTCCATTGTTTGTCAGCGTTGTTCTTTGGTGCTCTGTGTGAGCTTCCTGTCTAGTCCCCAGTTTGTGCTCTAATTGAGCTTTGTTCTCCTGCTTTTGGATTTCTGGATTTTGGGCTCCATGCCTCTGGATTTATTTTTGTTCATCCTACAATAAAAGGATTTTTTACTTTCTATCAACTCCTGCCTCATATCTTCTGGTGCTCTGCATATTGGGTCCTACTCCTCCTAATCAGAACGTGACAAACATAACTCTTACCTAAAATCAACACTGGAGACACCAGCAGCACGGAACAGCAGCGGAAAGTCGCTGCTTTAAAAAAAATCCCTTCTGCAGTGCGGGACTTTTCAGGCAGTGCTGCTAAAGACTAGCCTAGTGAACTAGACCAAATTCTTGCTTTGCAACGTTTGGTCTGGGAACGCTCCACTGGAACCTCTGCAGCCCTCTAGCAGCATTCTGGCTGGCCAATCACAGCTCTCCAGAGGGGTTTTAAACACATAGAAAACTGTGATTGGTCCATAATGGTGGGCCAATCATAGCACTTTATTTGCTTTGTGAACCAATCACAGAGCTTTATCTGCTTTGTGGGCCAATCAAGTCCCTCTATTTGTCTGGTGGGTGGGACGATGCAACAAAGTGGAACAAGATGGCGACAGCTCGTTTGAAATGGCTTTTCCATCCATGGACTATTTGGACTAGGGTTTTATTAAAATCAGGAGCAGATATATGTATTTAAGTTTGTTTTTTAGAAAAAAGGATGTATTTTCGTCGTCTTCAACAGCAGACCGCCTCGTTTACCAACATCTGTTGTGGTGAGTACGTCATTGTCCAGTAGCATTTGGAGATCGTTTGAAAGACAACGGTAAATCGGGGTTACACTGACTCCATTTGCACTGCAACATTGATGTTTTATCTCCACAAATAACCCAAGCCTGAAGGAATTATGTCACGGTGTGGAGTTGCTAATGCTAATGTTAGCTTCTACTAGCCGAGACGTGCTCTGCTCTCTCCTGGCTGGTGTCTGATTTTCTTTTTTCCTAACAAAAAATCGGAACAAATGAAAGAAATGGCCACACATGTGACAGAAATATAACATGAACAAGCCTATTCAGGGAAAAATGCAGCACAAATAATCCTGATAAGTAAGATAATTTTCTGTTCGCTAATTGTTAAATATTGTCAAAATTAGCGTGAGTGTTCTTCACATCATTATGACTTTGTTACCATTCAGAGTTTTAAAGGTTGCCTTGTCTCCATTTAATTTGTGCGACATGTGCATTACAGCAAGAAACGCGAACTTCATTAAATCACGATGTGCATACCTTCTCTGTGGTGTAGTTTCCAAATGCACAGCTGTTATCTGGAAACCCCCAGCTAAAGAGGCAGCCAAATGGAGGCCATAAAAGCAGCTGATTCTCCTCCAGAACCACAACTTCTTTTTCCAGACACACTATCTGACCTACCGGACCTCTTGACAGCTCTGCAAGAAAGTGTACAGAAGCACAAACAGGGAACAGGATTTCAAATGGCAAAAATGTATATACATATAAATAAAATCAGTTCTAGACAACAGCTAGCAAACCAAAAAAAAGGGATTTACTGTCGAAAGATGTGTCCTCATTTTGCATATTTGTGAGCCTCAATGAAAATGCCAGGCCAAATAAAGATAATAGCTCCTCAAAAGCATCACTTTAAAGAGTCTGGCAGTTCAGTAAAGTCGTGAAGTATTTTTATTAAACTGACCAGAGACAACACAAGCAATTAAAATGGCTTTTTCCCAGGTTACAAGTAGAAAAGCTTTGTCCTGGGGGGCACCTGCATCCCAGACTGTATAAATGTGAGCATATGTGGGTGAGGAAATGCACAAAGAGGCAGTAATTGTGCCTGTAATTGACCTAGTCATGCAGGATCAGGTAGAAATCATTAAATCCTTTTGCCAGATCTGCTTCTAAAATCCCCAGAAAGAAGTTCCGTCTGCATTATTCCAAACGTTCCTCCTCCTATTCATCTCTATCTCCTTATTGATCAGATCAGACACTCGGAGATTTAATATGAAATGTAATATGCAGGAATCTCTCCCTAAGCATTCACAGATTCATCTCCTCTGCCTCAGTGGGCCTGTAGGGATATTCAGATTATTAAGTAGAGCTCAGCTGAAGACTCATCTCCATATCGTAGCTCTAACAGATAGCTCTTTCTACCTTTCTGTAGGATAAATTAATCTATGGAAAATTTCTCAGCATCTCAATGATTCCCTCGATATCAGAGCACATCTAGGGCATAATAACAGACATCAAATGGTATGGAAGAAATAATTAAAAGAGGAAGAACAACAACAAAAGAAATGCAATATTGTCAATGCCAGGTGAGATTTACCATGCTCAGCAAAGTAAAACAACATCCATGCCATTTTTAACTATTTTCTTCAAATTTTTCTTTATTTTTGGGGGGTATTTGTAAAAGAAAAAAAAAAAGAGTAAACCAGTTCATTTATTGTAATTGGGGTGATTGCAGGATCAGAGATTGTCCCTTTTCCCTTATTTGTTTGACAAAACCAGATAAAAGTAGATTTCTTAAATAAAAAAATGATCACATTTAGGTTCATGTTGAATTATTTTAGAAGGAAAGTGTCCTCAGATCTTTGGGTTGGAAAAAGCAAAAGTTTGGTCAAATTTCCTTCAGCAGAGTTATAAAAACACATCACTGCTGCTACAAAAAACATTTACAAGTATTATTTTTATCTTTGCTTAATGTTTCATCACATTTGGACCAGAGTGCTTAAAGGTGCGGGACAGTCCTGCATTTTCATTACTTTTCTCACATCCTGCCAATTGAGACTTATGTCCTGCATTATTGACCATCTCCCATTTCATATTTCAATCTTGCATTAACTGTGTGGAGAAAGCTGCCCGTTGCTGTCAACCAAACAAGGAGGCTGGACTTTAACGCAGGTCTCGGTGTGTGTGCGTTCACCCAAACCACCAAAACAGAAGCGTCAGTGAGCACGATGGAGAAAACGCTGCTAGAATAAAGACTCCTGGGTTAAAAGTGTTCAGAGAGACTCTGACAGAGTCTTTATGATGTTTCTATTTTGTGTCACGGTGTGGAGTTCGATGTGAAATGAAGTAGAAAATCTGAGAGTCACATAAAAAATGTTGGGCAGAAGCAAGTTTCCCAGTAATTAGACGGTTCTAACATAGACCAGGAGCTGCTGTTGTGTTGTTTTAAATGATAAATAATAAATGATCCGCACTTGTATAGCGCCTTTCTGAGACAGAAGACTCCAACGCGCTTCACACTACAGTGTATCATTCATCCATTCACATCCTGGTGGTGATGAGCTACGATGTAGCCACAGCTGCCCTGGGGCGCACTGGCAGAGGCGAGGCTGCCGAGCACCAATCCCTCCGACCAACACCAGTAGGCAAGTTGGGTTAAGTCTTGCCCAAGGACACAACAGCTAAACTATTCAAAAGCAAATTAAAGAAATAATGAGATAACTAAATGGAAGCCTTCATTTGAGGAAATTTGAGGAAAAAAGGAACTCTAAGATTAGATCTGAATTTTTTTCAGAGACTAAAGTCAGTGATGTTGTTTTCTCAATCCTAAATATCGGTAAGAGAGTTGATGTCATTTAAAAACAAAACCACCATTTTGCTTTTGAATTTAGAAAAAAATGTAATAGTAAAAAAAGTATGGATGCTCTTTCTATGGGATGCTGATTTTAGCTGAAAATGAATTAAAAACAAACTTATAGATCTAAAAATTTTACTAGTACTTTTACTGTCACTCTGTTATATTCAATATTCAATGAAAACTCTGAAAAGCTGCTTAAACCTACATTCTTTTTATTGTGGGCCTACTTATATTGTTAAAATGAGTAGATAGTTTAAAATAATTTTAGCCAAGTTACTCAGAGCTACTGTAGAAGGTCCAAGAGCCTGAGCTGAATTCAAATAGAATATATAGCACATGAAATATAAGATGATAATAGTTGTATGTGTATGTAAAGACGTTAAAGCTAAAAAGCAGAATAGAAATTATTGCTAATATAAATTTTTTTCTGACTTTTGCATTGGAATTTCGCGTTGTCCCACACCGAGTCTCTGTCCCACGTTTGCTGAGTTGGGATCTGGTCACTAGGAGACACAGCAACCCCACACTCACTCAACAGTAGCTGCATCCCCCTTTCCTTTATTTTGAAAGGACAAAAACTGACAACACCCACAGCCATCGAAGAATAAAATATGTTTCAGTAAAACCTTTGGTCCAACCCGATTGAGACATTAGACTGTTGTGGGTTTCTTTCACTGTAGAAATCTTACTTCATTCCTACATACTCCATCTTTAAGTCTTTGTTTTTTCCTTTTTTGGTGTTTCTTTCTTTGAAAATGAAGATAACCTTTTCTACAAGAAAAACATATTTTCTTCTTAAAATAAAATGTAAAGGTAATTACTCTCACGCTGTTTCTAAAACACCTCCCATGTGTAGCTGTACCTCTGAACGGCTGAGCCGTAGTCTTTAGCTTATCCAGTTTAAAGAAAAATGGAACTGGGCTTGAAGGTGAAGATCCTTCTTTTCTGAAGCCACTGCGAGGAGGATGGGGCTTGGTAAAAAGCTTTAGAGAATTCAGAAATCATTAATTAACTTAGGCTAAAAGCCATTTCATATATTTGAACACATAATAAGCAACAGAGTGATCTTTTTCACCTGTTTCGGAATCTGTCCAAAGTTGCTGAGATATCCTAAGATCGTGGTCTTGAGAGCAGGGTCTCTCGCATCTATTCGCCCTTTTTGGACGTAGAAATATGGGTGGAATGTGTTGACGCTTTCCACAGCAGCCTGGCCTTCTTGCTTAAACCCAAAGATCAGGTCGATCCACAGGTGCAGGTTTGAGCTGACATAGTCGCTTTCCAGGGCCTGATACAAACAGCAGGATTGTAGAACACAACAATTTAGCAATATTACAAAAATACAAAGCATGCATTCTGCAAATTCAAAGCACAGAATTGTGCTGCACCTATTATTATTATCATTCTAGGCCCCAAATCATCATTCAAACTGTTAATAAGAAAGTTTAGAGCACAATAACCTCTCCAGGAGTGCACATATTGTTCAGGTACAAAGTTTTTTTTTTTTTCAAAAGTCCTTTTACAAGTTAAGACTAGGAGAAAATTTAAACTCTGTGTTATGAGCATATTGTTGTGTTAGAAATAAGAATTAGCCAGAGATTAGTTTTGAAGAGCTAATAAGGAAAGTGGGCATTATGACCACCATGCTATAATAAACCCACCCAGCAAGAACACAAAGCTGAAAAAATAAATATAACAGGAATATTTTGTCCAGAGTTAATTTGTCTTTGAAAAAAAAAACAATCTTCTAAAGTCACTAATTTTATGAGAATGGGACGGAATGAGAGAAGTTCAGTAGATTACAGAGTGATAACCATCAGAGATGCGCCAGGAATGAAAAAAGGGAGGGTCACACTAAACAAATCAGACCAGCCAAGATGCACAATAACTCCAAACAGGGACAGAAAAGCAGGAGCAGAGAGAGACGAACAGGGAGGATTTTCAGCCCATCAACAGATCACGGAGATAAATGGTCTTATGAGAAAGAACAAGTCTTGTCCTTGCGTGAATCACATTAAATGGGTCTGCTGTCTGTCAGTGACACCACAAATAAACCACTTTTCAGGCGTTCTTAAAACAACCATGCATTATGTTTGGAAACAGAACTGAACCAATCCAAATCTCTACCAGTAACACGTCTCTTATTATAGCAGAAAGACTAAGTCGCCATGTGAACAGTGGATATTTGTTATGAGACACTAAAACAGTAAAGCTTCTGTCTACATAAGTCAAATGGTACTGACAAGCATTAGGTCTGGTGGGAAAAGTCTGTATATAATAGGTCAGACTGGCCAATTGGAACGGACAGGCCAGGTGAGGTCAGGTGTGACTGACCTCTCGATGGACTCTAATGAACTCCTGGGGGTCACCTTTCGCC